>NW_027225578.1:3590000-3890000 GCF_038994185.2 Dermacentor albipictus
ATTTTATACTTCAAACTTGATACTTCATCATGCTTTTCTTGTTTTTCTTTCAACTACCTGGAATAAAACAGTGCAAGTTTCGCACTAGCAAAACGTCGTCTCGCCCTTACTCGGTCGCCATGGTCTACCGGATGCCTGCAACTCGCCGAAAACGCCACACTACCCAATAAGTAATGTCGGTGGAGCTTCGAGAGACAGGTCACTTGCAGTGGGATCGCCTACAAATGCAACAAACTGGTTGCTAACAGAAGGCCCGCCCAGAGGGGCAGAAAAGCCTGCGTAGCGCCAACAATGTTTAAACGACAAATTTACTCTCTGACCTTTGTTC
This sequence comes from Dermacentor albipictus, assembly GCF_038994185.2. Taxonomy (NCBI): domain Eukaryota; kingdom Metazoa; phylum Arthropoda; class Arachnida; order Ixodida; family Ixodidae; genus Dermacentor; species Dermacentor albipictus. Next base: position 3,590,329 of record NW_027225578.1, read on the forward strand.
AGATAGGTATAGGACCCGCCGACCGGTGCAGAAATACGCTCATTGCGGCTGCTTTCGCTCGGTGACGCTGAAAAGCCCCCCCCCCCCCCCCCCCCTCTGAGGAAAGTGTAAGCAGTGCGAGCGCTCGACAAACAGTATTCACAGAGCGCGGAAAAGGGTCCGACCGCTTACCTTCAGCGAAATCTACGGCTTCAAACAACGGCTTACACAGTGTAAAAAAGGGGGGGCTGGTAGTTTCAGTCAAGAAAAAGAGTCTTATAGAGCTCGAAGCATGGCAGTAGCGTTTACAAAGAAAACATTTAAAGAACTGTTATTATTAACAATGCCCTACGTGGGGACATAGAATCAGTTGCAATACACACACGGGTGTAAAAGAAAAGAACATGGCAGTGGTTGGTGCAAAAAAGAACAAAAAAATTAAAAGAATAAAAGAATTACTGCAAGCCGTTCCTCATTCAAGAATGCCAAAAGAAAAAAGAGACACTAGAAAAAGTATAGTTTGAAGCCTCATTGCTCACCGAACAGCTTAAGTACAAAAATAAGAGAGAAAAACCTTATGCCGATCGTTTCATATCCACCCTTTATTACTACTCATTGAATAGCCCGGAACTGGCAATCGCATTCGAAAATTTCTATCGCATTCTCAATTTCTAGAATATCTCAAAAATAAGTAACATGAGTATTCCTCGATCATTCGATGGAGGCAGAGTAACCTTGGGGCAGTGTACGGCGAGATCATAGCAAGAGGGGGAAGAGGATGAGGGGATGTTTCTCCAGAGACAGGTACTCATGCATGGTTGCCTCGAGTATTCTGTTGACGGCCTCCATGCAAGAATATCGGACACGCTGAGCACGCGGAGACTTGCGCGAAGTAGCTCGTTAGGAGACCCAAGTTTATCGCCTTACGACACACCGGGGCTATTAACGACTCAACCAATCGACGCCGGACATCTTAGTCTTGCATCTTTTGCTTATTTATTTGTTTGTTTGTTTGTTTGTTTGTTTGGGTGCTTGTTTTGCCTGTTTACGAGTTTTTTTTTTTTTTGCAGCGTTGGCGTAGACGCTCCACGTTCAGTGCTCCTATAGTCGCTTATTCGTGATTTGATTCTTTGGTGTTAGCGTCGTGAGTATCCCCACCACCCAGGGGAAGGCGCGCGGCACATCTTGGGTCCCTAGGGCTATCTTCTGCTATGGGCTCCCCCCAAAGTGGTGTCACTGGACGGCGATTCACCTGGCGGACGGTTTCCTCGTCGCGGGAATACATGAATGGGAGCAGAGTATGCAAGAGGCTCATTAGAGGGCTGCTTCCACACTTGCTTTGAAGCGAACGTGTGACGCCGCAAATATGTCCTCCCCTCCCGACGGGACATTCGCTAGGATGAAGAAAGACTCGTTCTAGCCGTAGTTTAGCCATACAACCATGAACAAACTTCTTCAACGTATACAAATAAGAAAAGTGAACGCGAGAGCAGACTGTTTTAGACTATTCTATAAGTGCTCACGTACATACGTAGTTCTGTTATTTTGTATTCTCATGGCTACCTGTAGGTTGAGCCTAGTGGGAGCCTTATGCAATGTAAACGTGTTGCGTAAAAGCTTGGAGAGGACTTTACGATGTTGGGCAAGAGCAAGCTTAGATAAAGTAATAAGAAAAACAGAACGGTGAGCTTGCAACTCTTGTTAAAGACAAAAATAAGAGCGCAATATTCTACGACACTGGCTTGAGAATGTAGTCCGTTCTATGCGGCACAATGAAGGTACACAGCCATCAACTATGCTTTAAGGAGGTATCATAATTACGTCTTTCTCTTTTGTTTTGTGGTGTGTTCGTTTTTTGTAGCAAAAAAAAAGCAGCAGGGTCACTTAGACGTACCAACAGCTATCCGTGAAAGACACCCGGCGGAAATATAGTAAACTCGTGTTTAGCGTCCCGAAACTGCGCAGAAATTTATGAGAGACGTCGTAGAGGAGGGAATGCGGAGTAATCGCGACCACCTGGGGTTCTTTAACGTGCACCTAAGTGCGACTGCACGAAGGTTCTTGCGTTTCGCCTCAATAAAAATACGGCTGCCATGTTAGGCAATCAAACCCGCGACCCGGTGCTCAGTAGCGTAATGACATGGCCACTGTGCTAACGTGATGGATGCTCAGCAAACACAACCAGCGCTGCGAAGAGAAGAGTAAAACATAACACTCTCGGCCGTGCCGGGAAGCGCCTTTATAAATACTAAACAGAAATAAGCCAATATAAGAGTCGCCTGGCACATTTCCAAATGAGCGTATAATATACCTCATTAGGTGGAGTTTTAATTAACTCTATCTGTCTCACTATAATTTTTTAAGGTGTTCGAATTAGAGTTAATATTACTTCGTTTCTCGAAAGCGTTTCTTAGGTGTTACAAACGGAATAACAAATCTTCAAATTCTTAAGAGATTGTCAGGGTCCTGCTACAGTTTATGCTTTCTTTTTTTGCAATGCATTGAAGGCACAGCTTTGACATATATATATATATATATATATATATATATATATATATATATATATATATATATATATATATATATATATATATATATATATATATATATATATATATATATATATATATATATATATATATATATATTGGGGAATACAGTAAAATTAATGTATAGTACGAAGACTTAATTACGCATCTGCTTAACAGTATGTGCTTGGCTAGATAAACTTGTTCAGTAAGAACAGATCAAAACTCGACAGATATAACAACTTATACGACGAAAAGTAATCTGTGGGCTAGAATTTCTGCTTGAAAAACAATCTATTATGGTAGCTGAGTTACAGATTTTGGCAAATGGTTTTTGCTCGATATGCGGCATTGTGAGAAGTCCGTAGTCCATTCAGTATGCGAAATGGGACGGGCATAGAGTCTTCCTCAATCATCGACGACTGAAGTAGCATAGTTGCACAAAGTGAACATGCTCAAACACCGTTATAAACAGCAGCTGCCTCGATGTCGCTTAGCCTAGTACCTACGCCACATCACTCCCCGAAAAGCCCATAGGCAAAGTGGCCACATACACTAGACAATGTCGTGTCGACTAAGTACAGATAATTTGACCACCTCAAGGAAGTTCGAGTTACGCATCGCAACCATTTACCGTACCATGTGACGCGGCGACAATGGCCTCGACACATTCCGTAGTGGTCTGCTTACGCAAAATCCGCCAAATGGTGTGTCGGCGAGATGAGGGGCGACGATTAATTTCCCCCCCGCAACTCGGTTGCTTGCACCGCCCTTGCCTCGCGTCGCCATGGAAGTCCAAAGTGGGTATGTGCAACGGAAGTGCATGCGAACAGACACACACATAAAATCTTTCGTGCGTATGCTCCCATATAAAAGACGCGCATGTGTTCACACACATACAAAAAGGCACGCGCACATTCACGCGCGCCTATCAACTCAAGCATTCGTCGTAAGTGCGAACTTACAAACGGACGAAAGCGTCACACACAAACGCACGCACCCCCTTGCTCTCTCACACACCGCAAGCACCTACACACCCAGAAACAGAGACGTTACTTTTTCACTACGATACCTGCCAAATCGGTGGTATTCTCAAGCTTGAATCCAGCTGTTAAGAAGGTATACAGTGCCGTATAAACTGTCGACGTTCTGTGCGCTTATCGTATTCAATAGGGTAGAATCCACGTAATCTAGGTGCAGCAGTGCAAGAAAAGAACAAAAGCATTCTTGCAATGATCGTTCATTCCAATATTTTCGTAAGCAACTCATTCATTAAAGGCTTATTGCGATAAGATGCAGCGGTATCATGTAATATGGCGGCCGCGAAGTTCAGGCTCACCTGATTCCCGCAGCCTCGCCCGCACTTCTCGCGCGATATGATTTGTGCCAGCTGGAACAAAGCCGCCCATAAAGGTACAACTGGCCGACAGAAATACGAACGCAGGTATCACTTCTCATCAGGCAGAAAAGATTGTTTCCCCCACGTTTTAGCTCAGGTGGTTGATGCATGTCTGGCTCCGTTGCATGAGGGTCGTCGCGCGTCCGTGACATTGCTGCTGCTCGGGCAATACCTAGAGAGAGAGAGAGAAAGGCAAAGGAAAGACAGGGAGGTTAGCCAGAGATTATCTCAGGTTGTCTACCCTGTACCGCGGGAGGGGCAAAGGGCAATACCTAGAGAGAGAGAGAGAGAAAGGCAAAGGAAAGACAGGCAGTTTAACCAGAGATTATCTCCGGTTGTCTACCGTGTACCGCGGGAGGGGCAAAGGGCAATACTTAGGAAGTATCGATAAAGGTTAGGCCTAAAGTCGCGTCGAAGTAGAACCATCGAAATATCATTGCTTCCAGACCGACACCGAAGGCTGTGCTGCATTGCACTAGCATTTTATATCTTCTCTATTCTAACTACCGAAAGTTCAGCGAAAAAATATGGCCTTCACTTCGCGCACGAGTGTACAGTTGAGGCGCGAAATGAACACAGGAAGGCAGCACAGGCACGAACAAGCACTCAAGCTCATAGCTACTGAGCCACCGCGTGGGATACAAATGACAATGGAAACGAAACATATTTTATTAGGCAGTGGCGGTAAATTGCAATCTATAAATTACATCGAAAACAAAAGAAAATGAAATGGTACAGGAAGCACTGAATGTCTGCAGTGTGATACTGAATCTTAAACAAAATATTAGGAAGATTATGGAAGTGGCAATGAAAAAAATTTCGTTATTTCAGATCGTGACCTTTTTTTATTGCTGGTCACCAAAAAATAGGAGACTTATCAAATTAAATTATAGGGTTTTACCACTTTCTGATTATGAGGCACGCTGTAGAGGGGGGACTCCGGAAATTTCGACCACCTGCGGTTCTTTAACGTGCACCTAAATCTAAGTACACGGGTGTCATCGCATTTCGCCCCATCGAGATGCGGCTGCCGTGGCCGGGATTCGATTCCGCAACATCGTGCTTAGCAGCCAAACATCATAGCCACTTAGCAACCACGGCGGGTGAGAGACTTATCATTCGAACCACCAAAAGCTAACAAAGTATTGCAAATGAAAGACAACGACAGCAACAGAAGTAATAGTAAGTAATTTGGGGGCAAATGGCAAAATTTTCGCACGCGTTGGCTTGGGTTTGCGTGCAAAAACAGAAGGTGTGTCAAAATAAAGCAGTCAATCAGTCAATATAGGCTACCTCTGTTTACTCTCAAATACACAGCGATGTCTTCTTGTATCTTAACGTTACACCTACCATGTTGCGCGGTTTTCTATTTGGTCTCAAATCTTTAGAGTATTGGTGGGAAAAAAGAAAGAAGGGATGGGGAGGAATCGTTGCAGGCGTAGGTAACATTATGAGATAAAGCAGATAGGCAGAGTGCTAGATACGATATAGTAGCACGTACATAACTTACAAAGGCTAGGTGACCATTTGTCGCCCCTCTGATTTCAAGTGGACACCACCAGAAATAATCATCGCCTGTTGTCACCATCTTCGGTGTTCCGACACTCCGTAAAGGGTAATAGTAATATGCATAAGCTAACTCTGACATTGTTAATGACGTTGTTATGTGGACAGACTTCAGGAGTGGACAGACTTCAGGAGACACTTCATGATCGTCGTGACGCCTTAAATGGGCAACCTTTAATTGTAAATAAATTGCTTGCACCCTCGCCACATCGATATGTTTTTTCTTCATTGAACTTTAAGAGAGGGCTCGTTTTATTGTGATCGTCCTGTTCCTATAAATAAAGTGAAGCTATACAAGACTTGCGTGATTTTCTTGCGAATAGTGGTTTTATTAGTTACTTCTGCAGAGTGCTATTTGTGTGACTGAAGTTCTAAATCATGGTATAACGTCATGATGACTTTATCGTGTCATTTATATTTTGTGCCCTTGGTTGCGCCGCTTGTTTTCCTTGTGAATTTATTGTCGTAGCTTTTCCTTCGTAGCGTCTTTTCATGCTTTCTGTTGTGAAGTCCATTACGCATGATTATTTCTATTTTGCAACTCAGTTTGTCAAGTTCTTGGCGTGTTTGTAGCCTGTACAAAGCATGGTTCTTTCACTCTAAGCAAGTGGAACATTTTTAAATATTTCTATTGTTTTATATTCATTTCTCGTTTAGTTCTTTTTTATTATATAGCATCGATTTTAACATACGGGGCTGTTTAGTAGCGAAACATTCCTTATTTTCGCAGTTAATAAATTCATAACAACTGTCATATGGACAAAAAATATATATGTATATCTTTGTGTCAACAAGACACGTGTTTCACGAATGGTATGGTTTTCCGAAGGAAGAGAAGCGACGACGTCAAATGCAAAACTTAACGAGTGCCGTTAAGTTTTCTTGTTTCCTGGGTCCCATCAGTTGACCTATATTCTCGAAACCTTAAAGAAGTAAACAATATCCCAACCTATTGGGATGCTCTCGTGGTTATCAGCGTTCTAACGGCAAGAAAGCGTACAGAAACAAAGTCATAGTTCATTTTCTGGTATAAGTAGAGCAATAGGCCCAACATAGCAATATTACAGCGCGACACAGCAAATGTTAATGCCCCAGGAAGAAAAAAATACAGCACTAAATATTCTAGTTGGATGGACGCCGAATGCGAAGGTCTGTTTTCCCTTTAGCACGCACACACAAGCGCATAAATGCACGCACACGCACGCACACACGCACGCGCACACACACACGCACATACACACAAGCACGCACGCATGCCAACACGCACACACGCACGCACGCACACACACGCACGCACACACGCACACGCACACACACACGCACATGCACGCACGCACACACACACACACACGCACACACAAACGCACGCACGCACGCGTACACACGCACACGCACGCGCGCACACACAAACGCACGCACACACGCACACACACGAACACACACGCCTGCACACACGCACGCGCGCACACACACGCACACACACACACACACGCACACACGCACGCACGCGCACACACAAACGCACGCACGCACGCGCACACACACGCACGCACGCACACGCACGCACACACACGCACACACATGCGCGCACGCGCACGCACACACACGCACGCACGCGCGCACGCACCTCCCTCCCCACACACACAGACCTTAATACTCATAACTGACGGTGCTTGAATGAACGCTCCCTACTAATGGTGGCACGATGCGGACGCCTGCAGCAAAATGATATGAATAAGCATGGGCGTACTTATGGTAGAACAAGGCGTGGCTAAAAATTATTATTTGTTTATAATACAATTTCTCAATATTATGCTGCTTTATGTTGAAAGGCCTGTGTTCTGTGCGACTATATGGAAAGGAGCTATAAATGGGTATGTATTTGTGCATAATTCATTTAATTAATATGCTTAACAAACATGCGCTAGGTTGAAGGGGAAATGACACTTTATGAAAGCTGGGGCCACTTGGGCGCACATTGATGCCTAACGTAATGCGATAGCGTTAAGGAGCCCGTGTCCCGCGTCTGCGTTGGACTTCCCTTGGGCAAGAAGAATTTCCTACTAAATATCGAACCATGCATGCCCAACCACTTTTCTACCACCAAAGCCGCCCATACCTTGTCTTTCATTCTTTACAATGTTATTCCTCGGAATTTTGAGAACGGCAGGCCACAAACAAATGTAATAATAATAAAAAAACACAGACAGCGCCTGTCCTTTATGTTAGCTCTTCTCAGACTGAAATATTAAAAGTGCGAAACAATAACAGGAGATCGACCCATGCAAGAGACCGCGTTTCAACAAGACAGCTTACCTTCATGCATAGCGTTCGCAGCCTGCGTTTCCCGTTAAACGTTACCGTTGCATAAGCTGCAGTTGCCGGGCAGAATGAAAAGGTGAGAGGGGTCTTTGAACGCGATGAATAAAAAAAAACACTCATACTGTCACTCAACATAGAAAGCTTGCGGAGCACTGTCAAGCAGATCCTACGCACTGTAGGAGTCGATGTTATCTAAGAATTTTCCAAGTAGCTGATTATCCAGCATCGCTTCGCGTTCCGCAAGGCATGATGCGGGGATCAAGTGAAGGCGAGCAGTTCTGCTTATGACGAGAATCGTATGACAGCGATTCTGGGACGGAATTCATTAAACGAACTTACGAGCAAATGTTGTCGTATGAAAAATGTTATGCGAAAATTCTGTTAAAAAAACAAAGAACTGTTCGTAAGATCAGCAAGCTTGCGATGCCAGCAGTCACAAAGACGAGTGCTGTAGTCGAAAAAAAGCGTGTATGTTAGGGTAGCACAGGCGCGAACTTCAGTATTTCCGCGCAACGTCCTACAGACACTAACATAGGCAGGCAAAGGGCGAGGACAACATGTACCTCACATTACACCGAGTCCTAACATAAATACGGGTATATTCAGTTCCTTGCTTTAATTGCTGACGAAATATGGCATGACAAATGTGTTACATAAACTACACACACACAGGCACGCCGCACACATCTGTATTTATATATAACCACGCTGGCGAGTGTCACTGGAGACACTTCGTTTTTGGCAAAAAGTGCGCAGCCTAATGCTCATAGAGACGCTGCTAAGTTTCTTGTTTTGCATGTCGAAAGTCAGTGACAGGCAACAGGCCATGCGAAGACCACACGACAAAGAAAAGCGACCGCAGACGACAGCCATCGTCGTATTATGATTGGCTCAAATGTGCTTATTCTCAGCCCTACAATAACATCAGTCCTCTGTGAAATGACGCCACTCAAGTCTTTCAGTCGCTTCGTGCTTAATTCTTTCTATAGTTCATCCTGCCCCTTAAGAAACCTTTTATAAACGTTTTGTGAATTCAGTGCAAGAATTTTCTTCCAGCCGGTGACAGTCTTACAGTTCTCAGTGCCTGCTGCGCAGTAGTCAGGTAGACATGACGGCATAATAAAGTTAGTCACATGGCCTGGTATCACGAAATGAACGGTGTGAGGCGTGCACGACGCTAAGCGCGGTCACTAAAATGCATCATATCAGCAAGATCAGCATTTACGTCGCTCAAATTATGCGCCTTATGCGCTCTCGCAGCGGCGCACAGTTCGATCACTTAATTCAGGGCGCTTGAACGAAGCTACGATATTTGTGTGTAATTATATAGCAGTGTAAATGCATATGGTATGGATTGTACTGAAGGACTACACGAACTTCACATCAAGACTGTGGCGCTTGCAGCATAAGGCTGGCAACTGAATAATTACTTCCTTTAATGGTAACTTCCATATTTATGTTTAGCCACAGTGCGCGTATCCACAACTTCTCATTCTTCGACTCTGCCTGAGCGGTAGTTCCGGCTTCACATGTTTTAATTTTCCTCATGAAAAGTGAAACAATACTTTAAAAAACAGTCAGGCGAGGAGACACAATCACTTGAACTACAAGGATGCTCTATATCACCGCCTCTGTTCTGCTTGTATTTAGAGCCACTTCGTATGCGCATTGTGAAAGAAGAAAATTTCCATGGGTATGGGTATAATAAATACAGATGACGCGGCCTTTTTTGTGCCGATGAAAAGAGTGTAGAGACTACTCTTGTAATTACAGAAAAATATTGTGTGGCTTCTGGCGCTAGCGCTAACTTTGAAAAAAATTCAGAGAGAGAGATAAAAGAGATGAGAAAGGTAGCGAGGTTAACGAGAAGACTGATATCCAGACAAAAAGGTTCAAAAAGAAAGAACATAGGTACACAAGCGCGCGCACGCACGCACACTCATACTTAATTCACGCATGCACACGCACATTCATTGGTTTACGAACTGCATTCGTAAACATTTCCTGTTAAGACTTTGTTATATAAGCCCGAGGGACAGCTTGGTGCCGTGGTCCACGAACTGTCGACTCTGTCCACGTGGCGAGACCACACATCACTGTTTGATAGATTGCAGAGATGCTATATTTTTTTTTTGGGGGGGGGGGAATTCTCCAACGCACGCTTAGAAAATATATTAACATCACGCCATACTAAATTAGGTTTCTACAGAATATCTGTCAGACCTCCCAATGACATGTTCATAGTATTGGGTTTATGCAGCCTCTGGAGATCTAGACTGTGCGATCGCCACGCCGAAAGCCCGCGATCTACAAGATCATTCTATCGTAAACATGCAGCATATATGGGAAGTGTGTACGCTGTACAGGAACCTCCGCCTGACTGGATGCACTTCTTGGATGCATATGTGTGTTTGCCGGAGTATTGAGTGTGCAGCGATGTTAACGCTGTAATGTATTTTCAGTTTTGTTTTCTATCTAATACAGAAGGTAAGAGCGAGGTAGCCGAGAGGTTACACTTCCGTCTGGTAATCTGTGGTACCGTTGTTCAAATCCCTGCTGCGGGGTTTTTATTTATTTCTCAACGTTATTTTTATAAATGCCTCGAAGGACTTTAGGGTTACTTCGGTGGATATCCAGAAAACTAGGGTAGGGGGAGAGTAACCGACATCGCTGTAAAAAGAAAACGTAGTGTACGTTGGAGCAAAAAACACCTACTGGGAGTAAGTGCAATTCCGAAAAAATGCGGCAGAACCCAACTCACGATGACTGTCGATGGTAATGCGTTTAGCAATAAATCAATATAAGGGCACAACGTATTGCCGGCGTCAAAACCAGTTACGCATGAGGCATGTACTGCAGCGGGATTCTTCTTTCGCGCTTCCCGCTGCGAAGCCTGCGCGTTGCCTCCGAATTGCATGGTGCGCCGTGCGAACGCTCAGAAACGCGTGATGCGGTGACAGGGCTCCTCTCTCGCGCTTCTTTTTCGACGTGCTGCGCCATCTAGTGGCGCTGCCGAGAAGTTCACGCATGGCCTCCGAGACAAGAACCGGGGAGCGCCGGTGCCCGTGAACCCTGAGAATTGTTCACTCACTTGCTGCACACGGAGTAACACATACTCGGTGACCCAAGATAGTCACAAGGTCATTGAAGAGCGGCACATACCGAGCGTAGGAAAACATCAACACTTTTTTAACGTGCCATTCGAGAGAGGACGCCACAATCTTAAGGAACGCCACAAACAGGCGCATTACTCACATCACACTATACGCATTATATTAACAGAGACCCAGGCTCCCCCCCCCCGCAAATACTGCAAGGCCTATCCATGTAATATGCACACCTTGTGGGAGTGCCCTGCTAACTCCACCTTCACAAAAGCAATACTTCCGAAACTATATAACACCCAGCCAACGTACTGGAAGACGGGAGGAGTGGACCACTCCCCCACTAAAGTTTGAAAAACTATGGTGGCTGCTTCGGGTGCAGCACGTCAAGAACGTGCTCGATCAGGAGGCATGAGCCTATCAAGAGGCCCGGATAGGGCCTTAGTTCATTTGAGACTAATAAATGTTACTTTTCTCCCTCCCTCTCAGTGGACTTGTGGAGCAGACTGCTAAAGCGTCGGGTTGTTATTCTTGCGTAACCCTTGTGACATGGGTTCTATTCCGCTCAGCATCGGATAAATTTAAGGGATCTTTTTTGTCATTGTAGAGCGGCACATTCCGAGTGGCACATACGCAGTTACCCAAGTTGGCGTCAAAGACGTTCATGGAGGAGCAGTACACCACAGAATTTCTTCGAACAACGGTACCTACCCAGTCCTGCGTTTACACATCGCCACATACTCAGCGACCCAAGTTGGTCCGATGCTTGGTTTCGAACCCTGTTACCTACGCACAGCAGTCTGATGCGCTACCCATTCGTCTACTGCCTATTCAGTGACCCAGGTAAGTGGGAAAACGGTTAGATACAAACTTAAGATAGAGACATACCGCCCGGAAAGTACGGGAAGCACCGCAAGAATGAGAGCACAATAAAAGCAATAGGAAGACCACATTCAAGCGAAAGCAAAGCTAAGGACTCGGACAAAGGACATACGCCAAGAACACGGACTTTGACTCTGTCCTTAGCGGACAATGTCTGGGAACAGTGCTAAGGGCGCGTCTTTAGCGCTCTTCCCACCTGATTATGAATAACCTACTAGCCGATGCTTTCACCTCAACATCGCCCGCAGTCACACCAGCGCCGATTCCCACAACTACCCATCCTTCTTTATGTACACCTTGCCGCATGGAAGCTGAAGGCTATCTATAAAGCTCCTTTAATGTAATGCTGCAGCTGCTTAAAAGGTGGCTGTCGCATCGGAGTGTTGGAAGAGCTGCTGTAGGAATAAACTACATGTCTCCGCACTTTGAACATACCTGGTACGTAATTGATTACAGAGAAAAGTCCACGGAGGACTCTCCAAAAATGCGCAACGTCAGGCGAAATAAATGTTCCGAGTTGGTTAAAAAGATTTTGCGAGGTGCTAAGGACATATATAATGCGAATCTAGTGGCTATAAAGCAGTGAGAGCACGTTTAAGTGCCTTGACAGCGCTACACTGTATTATTAATATGCAGAAAAGTCAAAATAAAGTTAAGTTAGCCATAAAGTTAGCAAACATATGTCAGATGTTAGAAGAAAAACAAGAGGGTGAAGCATCAGCGTCCTACTGAGCGTCCTATAAGAACAGTGATTCATTACCGCTTGCGAGTAAAGAGCCTCTGGGTTGATTTTTTACCGCAGGAACCTGAGGCCAGGGGTCACTCAGTTTCGCCGCTTCCTTTTTGTGATGGCTTGAGCGTTTCAATTCTTGCGCAAAATTTACTTTGCTTTCTGTCACATTTTTTTTTTATTTTGAACAGGAATAAGAGTGGTTTAAACCTGCTTGAACTGCTCCTTGTTTTTTTCAAATTCGAGCGGGAATTAACTATTTTTTCCCAATCAGAACAAAGCGCATAAAAAAAAGGAGAAAGAAAAAAGAAACTAAGAAGAAAGAAAAATCATTCCGCTCTGATTAAGCACTGCGAAAAGGTTTTAAAGCTGCAAGACGCAGTGTCGTCTTCTTGCGCTAGAACCATTTCACAAGGCATAACCTACTCTTACGAATCACCACTTTGACTTGATTAAGCATATTGTACAGCAGACTATACGATACCTAAATGATGTTCTATTTCTCTCCTATTTTTTTTTATTTCTACAGGTCTTGCGTTTTCTTTCATATTCCTTAGTCACCGCCGCTTACTTTTGATGATTGAGAAACCCGGCCCTTCGGTAACCTGTTTGCCGGGATCTCATCATTTAATAAGCCACAACAGCAGTTCCGCTTTCTCAAACTCAAACCCAGCTCTACTCTTAGCATGATCAAGAGTGAAGGAAAGGGCTTCGAGCAAAAGAGAAGGGGCACCGGGAAACTATATGGTCTATATCGGTAACCTGTTTGGCGGGATCTCATCATTTAATAAGCCACAACAGCAGTTCCGCTTTCTCAAACTCAAACCCAGCTCTACTCTTGGCATGATCAAGAGTGAAGGAAAGGGCTTCGAGCAAAAGAGAAGGGGCACCGGGAAACTATGGTCACGGTATAGAAAAAAAACAAGAAAAGAGCTGCCAACAAAGTATTCCAAATAACAAAGAAGAAGTACGACGTGATTATTTCGCCCCTTAATTTATTTAGGGAGGAACTACTGTGCGAAAATTGCCGAGCCTCAACTTGGGAAGCCTGCTTTCTGCCAGAACCTGCTCTGCCTATATGCATTATTGCCCGCGGAATCTTGCAAAGGCACGTTTCTGCCGGCACAGGACTTAGCTCTAAACGCACTCGTAGACTGTAGGACTACGACTGTAGGACTACGACTGTAGGACTACGGCGGGAAAAAAGAAAGGCAGCAATGAATGCAAAACGGCACGATAGTTTGGGATTCTCTTATTCGACAGCTTCACAAGACTTCGGGGAAAGGCGCACCGTAACCTACGCCTTTCCAGGGACGAATATTGGCGCAGCCATCGCGCTCAGTTCCCACCTGTCAGCAAGCGTACCCTGTCCTCGGCCTCGATCCTATTTTCCACCCCCTTTTGCTACGTAAACCACTTAGCAGGGACCGTGGCCAGCGCCACAAGCACGAACGTTGTTTAGGGATCGACGGGAGTTTGGACACAGTTATTCGCACGCACGAAACCAACACGAAGGCCCCGAATAAAACCGGGCCGGAGTCTGCGGCCTGCTTTCGTTTCATGGGCGTATGGATAGTGCCGAGAGACGCTCCAGGACGAAACGGACGTGGAGAGATCTCACGCCACCCGTCGCAGTCCACTCCTGCGGGTCGTCGCGCGCGCACGTGTCACGGAAGCGCGAGCGCCTGATGGCTAAGCACACTCGCGAGTGCTGTTTTTGGGGAGGGCGTAATTATTTAGATTGGCAAGCGAGCAGGCGAGAGCAGAATCTCGCCTTCCACCAGTGTGATAGCAATGTCGGTGTCGTTTGAAATAGGCCACAAGCCATTGCGCCTGCAGCCCGCGGCCACGAAGCGCCAGTGCGACTTTCTGGAGCGTTGGCTAACTGCGAGTGAAAGCGGAAGCGGGCCCCCCTTCACGGCAGGAGAGTAATGCTATGTTCAGACTACGTTCGTAAGGCGCCGATTTTTCGTAACATACGTAAGCGGAAGCGCAACAAGCGTATGCGTCTAGTTCAGACTGCGAACGTAAAGGTACCAACGTGCGCAATTCTCGCAAAAATCGTGGGTGAGAGTGTTAAAGGGTCGGCAACATTTACGACTGTTATGTTACGACCATTGCGACACAGCCAATGACCGATAAGCTTTCGGCTTTCAACAACCGGTGACGACACTTCCGTCCTCCCGTCTGCAGACAGCTCCGGGCGCGGGAAGTGCCATTCCGCCATTCCGTGCGCACGATTGGCTGTGTTCTTGAAAATTTTTGCAGTGCACCTTGCGAGACTGTTTTCAGTTCATCTGGTTTATCCGCCGAGGAAATCGATGGCCGCAGATGCGTGCTCCAAACTTCGATGAGTGGTCTTATTAGGTTTTCAAGGAAGCGGAACTGCTGGGGCGACATGCGCATGATGTTATGAAACATCGCAGCGTCACCAACTCGGAGCTTGGCGAAAAGGTTGTGAAAATCGCCGTTCACGGCCCTGTCGAGAAATACTTGCCGCACCCAAACCCTTCTGCGTCACCTTCGTCGTCTTTGGGCGATTGAATACATGACTATAAGTTTGTTTTGAGCGTGAATTTCTTCGATCTCGGCCAGCGCTCGCATGTTGACAGGAGTCATATTGGACCGCTGGTGACGTCGATTCTGCAGCTCCAAATTTGATTGGCCTGTTGTAAAAGCCGTAATTTACGCAGCAGTAAATGTGAACAAAGGTGCCGGCTTAACTGCCGTAACGTTTTTTACAGCCGTTACGTTCGATACGCCGAAAGAGCTGTTACGTGCGTTACGACCGTAGTGTGAACATAGCTTTACGAGCACAGAACTTTAAAGCGAAAAAAAGAACTAGCGATCAGTGCGTGGTTGTAGCGAGCCTCAACTGCATCGTCTGGCACAGATCGGCGTCTCATGTCCTTAATGCATATGCAGTTCTTGTAATGCTTGCATGTTTCACAAATTCTCGTTCGGTGGGCGGAATGTCACTTGGTAAAATTCGATCAATTGTGAGCCAGGAATGAGGAAATGCGTGATGTATTTAGGAACATAAGAGAGGGAGGGGAGAGGGAACTATAGAATGCTTGAAATTTTTAGATCGTTGAGCTGACTTTTGGGCGAATCTAATTGCGGTGTATCGCTCGAACTTGCATCCATGGAGACGTATAGCCCGTGCTACCAGCGGTGAATAAAATGAGGTTATGTGTATAACAAAGCTAGCGGCTGCTGCGTAGACCATGTGCACATTAAGTGTGAAATGCCAACATGTCCTTTGCCCTGTCCGCTGTGTCGAGTTGATCATCTTCACTTCGCGCACTATTTGGCCATCCATGCTGAATAATCTACCTTCAATGACGCGATATTGGACACAAGGGCCACTACTGCAAGCGCCGGTGCAGCAATCGTTCTTGCGTCGACGTTGGATCACGTGACAGACAAAAAGAATAAAGTTGCTCGGGGCTTTCTAAAGGCTTTTTAATACGCTCTTCGCCGCGTATACCTTGTCAAGGCCGGATTTATTGTTGCTCTGGTCAGATTGTTGGTTTGAAATGCAGTGATGAGACCTGGTGCACGGAAATGTGAACTGCTGAGGGATTTGTCACGCATCCTGAATGACCTAAACATTTCTGCTCGGAATTTCATTATCAATAAGTTAACTTGTCAAAGACTGTCGAAGACTGGCAACGTTCAAGACGCGACTGGGTATGGTTGTTGATGGCGTTTACCTTAGTAAAAAAAATAATAATTTTTTCACGGGTATTTTTATTAGTAGCCGAAATAAAGAAGGCATTTTCACTGATTGATAAGAAAGAGGATAATGGCACGTAAATTTTATCATGGAAGACAAAACATTGACCAGTGTTTACGAGCTTTTTCTTTTTGTTTCTTTTGTTCTCTTGGGGGGTCTGCGATGGTAAAAATAGAAAGTTGCAGCAAGTTTCTTTACGGTGCACTCGTGCACATTTTTCTTTAGTGTACTGGGGTACACGCGAATGAGACACGACTACGCGGCAGAATACGCTTCTTATGCAAGAAATTACTAAAGGCGCATGCACACTGATCCCGAAGTCACCCGCCATGGTGTCCTTGCGGGTATGGCGTTGCGCTACTAAGCATGAGGTCGCGGGATCAAAGCTCGGTTGTGACGGAAGCTTTCGATGGCGGCGAAACGCAAAGACACCCTTGTACCATGCATTTGGTGCACGTTAATGAAGACCAGGCGTTCTAAATTAATTCGGAGTCCCTCACTATACGGCGTGCCTCATAGTCAGATCGTGGTTTTGGCACGTAATACCCCAGAATATAATTAAATTGTACTACTGAACTCATTGCATGGTACGGGTGATAAAGCTTGAGGTATTTATGCCCCGGGTATATGTGCAATTTATCCAAGCATGTATTTCGCGCAGAGCTAGCATGCCGTCTTTACTAAAATTACCGGCATCTTAACTTTCAAGACACTGTATATTTAGTGCAGCAAAACTTAAGGTATAAACATCTTCCACATGTTGGTAAAGCCTGCTCCTATATACGGGCATCACAAGTTTGCACCGACGCAATTAGTACATATACATATTCTGAAGTTTTACGCGCTAACACCGAGATCTGACTTTGAGGCACGCAGCAGGGGTGGACTCCGGGTTACCTTCGACGACCTGGGGCTCTTTACCGTGCACCCGATGCACGGTAGTTTCTTCCTCTTGCTCTCTTTCTTTGTTGCGCCTATGGAAAGGCGGCCGCCGCGGCCGCCGCGGCCGGGATTTGATCTCGCGACCTCGTAATTAGCAGCGCAACGCCATAGCAATTACTGCACTCTTCGCCGTGCTACAATTTGTGTCCTTCCAAACAAACCTTTATTTCATTGTTGTGTGGTTTTCTGTCGTCTAGTTCCGCTCATTCACTTGAAATCTCACTTTCTGCTTCTTTTTGAACTCAAGGTGCTCAGCGTGCAACATTACGCGCTTATTCCACCGGCAACAAGAGGGCGTGAGCGCTATCCTCAAACCCACGTATCTACGCGCCCCCGAGCCGCAAGCTAAGTCAGCGTTTGGCCAACTCCAGTAAAAATCTCCGTGTTGGACAGACTATGAAGAACGTAAGACCTCTTTTTTTTTTTAGCGGCTAAATTATTACGCAGAGAGGCTTCGTTTTGCCTACCAATGCATTTACGCCGCAATAACTTCCTTGGCATTTCTGTGCAGAAATACTGAGCAGCAAGACAGAGAAAAAGAAACAAGTGTGGCAGATCCGACACGTTGCTTGGTTTTACACGCAGCGAAGATTCGCTTAAACGTATAAAGAGAGCAGAAAACCTGTGTTAGTGTGTACTGTCATCGCAATGTCCGTGCAAGGTCATGCCAAATCAGGCCCTTACCAAAACCACGTCACCCACGTTACAAGCTCTTCGAACGCAAGCCCCCTTCGCACCTTTTCGGGTGCACGCGCATGCGCTGCGCCCGCGCTACGCTGTGGGACACACGCGGCGATCATGATAAATATATAGTTGACGTTAGAACTAAATAAACCAGATGTTTTGTTTTAGGTGACCAAATTAAAAAATATATATATTCTTGTGGCAGATAGCAGCAGATTTCTAAAGCTTGAGATAAGTTACTCGATGAGGCAGCCACAGCTTCTACGAGAAATCAAAAGTCCAGCCCACATATAACGAACTTGATCCTCATGTGGCATTTGTTCGTTGTATCCAAAGTTCGTACTAAGTGGACCATCTATAATACGGGAAAAAAGAGCAAGCGAGACGAAAGTTAACTTTATTTTTGAAAAAAGTCCGTGATGCATGTCTGCTTCTTCAAAGCTGATCGCATCACTGCCGTTTCTAATTTTTCCAGCGTGGTAATATGTTATCGCCAAGGCCTCTGCTGCACACGAGTTCCTTAAGCGACGCGATGTAACCGATCGCGGTTGAAGCGTTCACAGCAACCGGCGGTAGAGCAGCATCCTCGTCATCGTCCTCGTCGGTCTCTGGGCAGTCAGGAAGGAGTCGCACTTCACGCACAATAGCTTCGTCAGTGCATGGCTGACGTCAGGTCCGGCCAGCTGCGTGTCAACGACGCGTTGCCACAAGTCCTCGTGCGACCGGCCTTCCGGTGGGTGATCTATGGCGTCCTCGATGCCTGGGCCCATAAAACCCGCCTTGCGGAAGAAATTTTCTTCAACCACTTCAGCAGTGCTTCCTCAACGTCCGCGTAGGTCGCCTTCCGAAGGCGCTTTCTAGTCGTCCGGTCGGCATTCACGGTAGCACCAAGAATCTTTTCCTTGCCCTTAGCAATGGTTGAAATGGTCGATTTCGACAGTCCGTACTTCTTGACCAGTTCGCAGTTTTTTGCACCTTGAGGAAGTTCATTAACAATGGCCATCTTCGTTGCGATGTCGACAGCTTTCCTTTTAGCACCTGTAGAGGTCGGCGTACAGTCCTCCGTCGCACCAGGCGCAAGTCAAGCCCTTGGGCTCACGCGTTGAGGCAGCCTTCAACTCCCCGATCTCGGAAAGGCACGGATGCGGCAACGATGTCAATGCAGTGCCATCGTACAGAAAGAATCGACGGCGCAATGCCCTCAGCGCGGGGTGGCAACGGAGCAACAAATGAAGAACCGGTTTAAGCCGGTAGAGCAGACGCCTGACTTTTCGGATTGGCCGACGCAGATCACATGGATGCATCACAGCGACGCGGGCGGCGCCGCACCAAACCGCACCAAACACCGCCGGCTCGGTCAACTACAGGGGCCCACAGCTTCGCGTTCTCTCTAACCGAGTGTTGAGGCCACAACAGTTAGTTCTATGTGAGACACTGTGCCATTGCCCCAATATATATTTTGACGGTAGCAACACCCTCGTTCGTACTAAGCGAGCGTTCGTTATATCTGTGGCTGTTATAAGTGGGCTGGACTTACTTGATTGAATAATTAATATAAGTATAATAATTGACTTCTTAATCACTTATATTGGGGCACATATTTCAAGTTACGAATTGTAGTTCGTGAGTTCATAAGGCGTACGCACTTGGAACGAATTCTGAGGACTACAGTGGTTTGAAATTCAAAAATTGAATGGGGTTGAAATTCAACAACGCTCACGTACTTTGGTTTTAAGTGAACGTAAAAAAGAAAGAAAAAGACGCAAGGTGGTGAACATTATTTTGGTGTCCCCTGCCATGTTGTGGCTTATATTGGTATCGTGATTAATTGAGGCTTGAAAAAACCACAGGATTCAGTTTTTCACAAATCCGCACTTATTTTCGGGCGATTAACGGTGACACAATGAAATAAACAACTGAATGCGGAAGGAAATCGGAAAACGTGTGCAGTGCATGATTTTCGACGTTTAAATCACGCTGCCGCCGACCTAGCCTTTAAGATATATATCAGTGTGGCTTTAGCCTCGAAGTTTCTTTGTTTCTCGCTCTTTCACGTGTTCTGTAAAGTACGTGGAGCTATAGCTGCTTTTAGTGTTGAAACGTTCCCGCTGCTGGCACAAACGCCTGAGCAAAGTATTATAACCTTATTCTCGTCTCTCTGGGTTTTGAAATGCGTGCGCGATAAAACATTTGAGATCTCACAGGTTTACCAGAAAGCGGCAAAAGCGTTTTTTTTTTTTAAGACACGAAGCCCTATTAAAAATGTCGTCGCGTTTGCGAGAGGTAGAAAAGAAGAGAAAAAACTAACGATTGCAGCAGTTCCGAACACCACGCAAAAAATCAAACGAAAAAGTTTGCCACGAAGCTTCGTCTAGATGGACCTCAAAGCGGAAGTCGTGAATTCATTCCCGCGCTTCCCACAAAATGCGCAAGACAGCTACTGCGCAGGCACATGGCGACATAAAACTTATTACGCAGCAAGGTTCTAACTTGTCCAAAAACTATATGTAAGCAGAGTGCGTATATGATGCGCCCTAATGCAGCGAAAATTTTGTGCTGTATACGGTCAGTGGTGACTAGGTAGAGCACATTGCAAGCACGAAACGCCCGCTGTCGGGCATTTAAATGCGCCATCAAACTTCAGAATGGCGTGACGAACCAAGAGAATGCGGAACCCGCTGTTTTCGCCTTGGACGTGCGACGCAGCGCATTTGCGTTTAAACCAACGCATTTTTTTTAATGCGTTGGTTTAAAGGTGCATATAACGACTGTAGCGGAACTCAGTGCGATGTATTTGCGCGTCGTTGTATATAGATAACACGCGAAGCGGCGCTTAAGAATTTGAAAGCGCGCACGCATAGTTTTGCAAAGCACACTTCGACGGTTACATGGTAAACTGAGCCTTTTTGTTTTCTGTGCGTCCCTAATATATCGGCGAGGTTTAGCAAGGTTCATTAAGCATGCGGGCCTCAATTACAAATTGTGCGTCCTTAACGCACGTCCACGGCATGACACTTGCACTGCGTGCACCACACATTTGTATTATTTTCGTCCAGATCCAGACGGCCGAACGAAGAACGATTGCAATTACCTCTTTCTTGACTACGGTAACATTTCCGGATGTTTTTGAAAGACATATGCTGAAATAAGGTTTTTTTTTTCTTGTCTCTACCGGTAAGGCTTAAGCATGTATTTTAGCATAAGCATAATGTCGTCTGGGAACTAAACGGGGTTTCCAGAGATACCAGTTAAAAAAAAAAGGACACTTATTAAATAAGTACCCCCAAAATTAGGAAAGTCAACATTTTTGTTGGCAGTTGCAAAAATACACACACATACACATACACACACACACACACACACACACACACACTAAGTAGAAGAAAATTGTCTGTTTCGCACGACGGGTGAAGCATTCACAGCGATTGCAACGTTTAGGTTTGCGCTCGACTTCCTTGGACGGTTTTCCAACCCCATACGGCGGGAGGTGTTGCGACGCAGCACGCGCGAGGCAGCGCAGCAGCGTCAGTGTCCATGCAACTAGCAGGCGTCTACGACGCTGGCGTAACGAATAGCACCGCCAGTAATGTCGCAGGCGTTGAGCTTCAAAGATGAACGTCGATAAGACCAGGAGAAACCCGTCGGCGTTTGTCAGTGCCAAGGAGGCTAAAGAAAAGCTGCTGGACTGGAGGAAGCGCCCCTCAAGTGAATATCAAGTGAAGCCACCGCGTCGCCATTTTGCGGGAAGGGGGGGGGGAGGGGTCAAAAGCACGCCAGTCGCCGCAGCTTGTGCGTTTCGGGTCGTCGTTTCTTGCCGTGCGCGGTACTGTGCGGATCCCAAAATCTGCCAGCGCGCTCAGGCATATTTAGGAATGTTGACGTACAAGCAGTTGAGATGTTAGCGCTCTATAGCCCTTCTCATTCCAATAAGATTGCAGATTAGCACTGCCTTGCTCTAGAACAAAGGAAAATTTTCTGTCTAAGGCTCAAAGAAAACGGCCGCCACCAAAGTTCCGAAACCCTCTGTGCAATGAGGATGCTAAAGCACCGGTAACCCCTGATGATTATGAAGATAATAACGAATACTTATGCTTGTTGCATGTACTGCTATTTCTCATACTACGTTTTCAGTTCTTAATCGCTTTTTTTAGACAGCTTTCATGATTAATCAATTAATACATTGCATTAAAGAAGGTCAATAAATGCTAATTATTGCACCAATATTTTAATACATTGTCGCAGCTGCATATTCATGGTGATTCATGGCATATTCATGGCGATTCATGGCGACACACACAAACACACACACACAAACACGTACGCACGCACGCATTTCTTCTTTAAGGAAACTTGTCTAGAAAAGAGGACCGAAATCACAAAGCTTTCGGCATTAATGAATTCATGCGAGCACAATCTTGTTACAGGTTTTAATAATCAGTTTAGCCGATTGGAAGACACTCGATTTCCTCCCTCCGTTATTACGGGTGTGTGCGCAAGCTTCGAGCAGAAGATAAAACACGGGATAAAAATGCGGAAGTCAAAAGATTAAAAAAGTTAACACGCACGTAATGCCATATACGTACGTAAGCTGTCCCACAAGATCTAAAGAAGGTTGCAGCCAGATACCATATGCACATTGTGTTTCCTCCGCAAGCGAATTGGCCAAAATTTGCCTTTTGATGGCGAATAACCTGCCGGCTACATGCTCGAAGAAGCACGTCGCACGCTACACCGATCAACGTTACTAGACTAGCTTCAGTTTTAAAACTCGGCGCCGTTGCGCGGAACCACCACCCGCCCGCGCCTTCGTGGCGCTGCAGTCGCGCCCGGCTTCACTTCATCACTGGCCGGCTACGCGGGCGGGCCGGACAAAGCACGCGGTGCAGCGTTGGTGTATTCTGTGTTTCGTTGTTGACGGCGAATTTCAGCAAGCATGTCATCCGTAGAACTGTAGCCTTCACCGAGTTTCTTAATATCAGCAGACGATGCCGACGTGCAGCGTACCTGGCTTCAGAGCTGCTATCGGAACGATGTCGACAGTTCGGCGCACCACTTTTTCTGTGCTCCCAGCAATGCGACGCTTTGCTCGGCGTGAAACAGAGCTATTCCTCGTGCCGACCGGGAACTCTCTGCGAAATCAACGGCACGCGCTCGTGCCACTGCTCCCGCGTTCGTCCTCGTCTTCCGCAGCGGGCTGCGTGGCCGTTCATCTTTCCAGCGTAGAATTTCACTTCACTGCTGTCGTCGTAATGGGGAGGCCGCGTTTACGGGGGTATTAGCCATTGCTTAAGGGAGTATGAGACACTCATGGTCTTACGCAACGGAAATATTTAATTTTGAAGAAATTTATATCGAAGAATGTACATGCGGCAAATCGCAGGCGAAGGCTGCTAACCACGCCGCCGAGCAAACTCGAGACATCGAACGCAAGCGACAACTGCGGACTGCGGGCATACCGTCAGTGACGTCGTTGTCTCCGTCGCAGCCGCTTGTGCGTGTAAGCTTATAACTGAGGAATACTTTAATGGAAGAAGTCCCTCCGAGCGGCCGCTGCTTCTTCGGTGAGATATTATTTTCTGTTTTCTTCGATGAATCAGTGCTGTGTTGAGACTTCACTGTTGTCCAGCGAGAACACACATCCCGTGGGATTCCTGTGTGCTAAAAATCACGCACAATATCGCGTGGTTTGGCTGCGCTCCGCAGCGCATCTACGCCTGCCACGACGGTGGGCAGCAAAGAACACCGGCACGAGCCATATGTCCGACAGCGCGTTCCTAGGCGCATGAGTGCCGCAGAATCGGCGTCGCACTCCGAAGTGCCTCAACACGCGCCTAATGTCATCAAGCCGGCGACGCTAGTTTTCAACGCTGCCCTACCTTCAAGCGCACCTTCAATGAATATGGCTGAGACAGGCGAAAGTGAAGCCAAGAAACCACGGGTTGACGACGACAAGACATCTACCTATGAGCTAAGTGATGATGAAGACATAGACTGCGATGAAACGCCGTTCTCCTTCGTAACATATAAAAAGAAGCGGCCTGAGGGAATACCAGTTGTTTTTCGACCCTCACAGGAAGGACGCAACTTCTGGCAGGTGAATCCAAACCGCGCTGCGTCGGAAATTGTCGCCGCGGCAAAGGAAAAAGTACAGTCATTCCGCGTGAATAGAGATGGAAGTTTTTCTGTCAACGTTACTTCAGACTCATCTGCAAGACATCTGCTGTCGATGAGCGAAGTGGCTGGTTTGGGAGTCAAACCATTCATTCCGGCATCTTATACCAAGAATGTTGGCAAGATACGCCATGTGCCAGTTGAGTATACAGAAGAACAACTGGTTGACTTCCTGAAGGATTTTGGCGTGACATCTGCCCGTCGTCAGGCACGCTACAATCGCCAAGAAGACGGAGCGGTAGAATCACGCCCTCTGAGAACTGTCATTCTCCATTTCAGAGAAGACAAACCAATGCCGCAACGAGTGCATTTAGGTTTCACGAGTCATCCCGTAGAAGAATATCACGGCCCTGCTCTGAGATGCTACAACTGCCAGAGATTTGGACATTTATCGAAGAACTGTCGCAGTCCACGTCGCTGCAAGATATGCTCCGAAGACCACGACCATTCAGAGTGCAAGTCTGTGTGTCAGCCAAAGTGTGCCAACTGTGGCGGAAACCATACAGCTTCCTTCTCCGGGTGCCCTCAGAGCAGAGCTGCCTCAAGGTTGCGCAGACATGAGTTGAAATACGGAAGGCTACCTCCTCGTAATGCGCCCCCACCCAACCTTGATGCTGTAAGATGCGCGCCTCCAACTGCCAACAGAGAACAAGAACAAGTGGTCAGCATGAACTATTCTGCAGCTCTAAAGCACTCAGGTCGACAACGCTCTGACAGCGAGCGACACGATCCACCACCAGAGAACACTACTCATCTTGCCCAGGCTTCGAGTGACCTTCGCCGACCTTCTAAACAACGCCCTCTGCCAGTGACACGGCAACCTCACCTAACATCTGAACAACTACCTCAACATTCGCCTCAACCACACCTGTCATCCCAGCGACCACCTCAGTCCGCTCTTCAGCGACCTGCTTCGAGCACACATGGAGCTTCAGCGTCGTTTGGTGATTACGCGTCTTTACCCGTGGCACAGATGATCCTGCCCATGCTATTCACAGCTCTGCGTGCAATTCTCAGCGCCATTCCACACGCAAACAACCTTCCAGAGGTAAAAGCACTGCTTTCTATGGAATCGTTGGTGCTTCCACAACCACCAACAGCTCCACTGCAGGCCTACAATGAATAATCGCTATAACAATGTTTTCATATTTCAGTGGAATGCTAATAGCCTTCGAAATAAGTCAGCTGATTTCCGCAAACTACTAGCTCAACATAACTTTCCTGTTTTATGTATACAGGAGGCAGGCGTACGAGATGACTTTCGTCTTTCGAACTATGTTATATATAAATCATCGCGCGTTGCTGGAAGTAGCAGAGCGATGTTATGCGTGAGAAAAGACCTACCGTCCTATTTAATACAGTCGAGCGATATAAATATACCGGAGTTCGTAGCATGCAAGATATCTTTTAGAAATACAAGCGTCACAGTGATTAGTCTTTATCTGCAGTGTTCTAGCAAAATATCAGTAGACAGCTTGGTGAACGTGTTTGGTATAGCGAACTCACATGTGATGGTTTGTGGAGACTTCAACGCACATAACGTCATCTGGGGTAGTGAATATAACGATTCCCGTGGAAGCATCATAGAGTCTGCCGCAGAAAAAAGTAATCTTATCGTGTTAAATGACAGCTCTCCAACGTTCTTGCGGGGGTTTCGTTACTCAAGCTGTATAGATGTCACACTCTGCTCACAAGACCTTCTTGATGGCGTTGAATGGTCTACAGACATAGAAATGCACGGCAGTGATCACTTTCCGATCCTGGTAAAACATCGCCTCATACGGAGTGAGGGGACCCGGCGCTACTCAAAATATACTAATTGGCAAAGTTTTCGGCACCAGTTAAGTAACTCATTGGGTGAAAACCCGAACTTACAAAGTTTTGCAAATATATTGTGTGAGTCTTACAAGATCTGCACAAAGCAAGTCATTGTTCCGAATGAATACGCTGCAGTCGACGGGGAATATGAATGCCTAAGGGCAATTCGAAGACGCGCAGAACGGGCTTACCGCCGCAGTGGAAAGCTAGATTACTACAAGATGGCACAGAAAATTCAGTCAAATTCACGCAGACGCTTACAAAAATTAGGAACGAGAAGATGGCGAGAATACTGCGCGTCGTTGTCTCCGTTTACTCCAGTTCCCAGAATATGGTCCGTTGTGCGATCTTTTAGTGGTCCAGTTACCCAGAGCCATCCCTTCCGAGCCCTTGCCGTAGCTCGAAGCACTCCGGAAACATTTGTTGCTGACGAATTCTGTCCACTTATATCCAGACCAGGAATTTCATATACTTGCCTACAATTCGCAAGTTCGACAACACTAGCAGACCAGAAGGTTCATGCATGCTTTATGTCACAACATCCTCAACTTGACTGTGAGTTTAGTTTAAATGAATTGAAAAGTGCTCTTTCGTCATGCCGTACAAAGAAAACCGCAGGCCCAGATGGTGTTACGTATGTGATGCTAAAGAACCTAGGTCCAGTAGGAAATATGACTCTTTTGGAGATATTTAATGATATCTGGATAAAAGAGACCCTTCCGGATTCATGGAAATTAGCTCGGGTAATTCCAGTGCTAAAACCAGGAAAGACCCCACTTTGCCTTGAGTCCTACCGACCCGTCAGTCTCACAAGCTGCTTTTCCAAACTAATGGAGAAGATGATAGACAGTCGATTGCAATGGTGGTGTGAACACACAAATGTGTTTTCCGACCACATGACCGGATTTCGACAAAATCGAGGTACAATGGATGCAGTATTAGACATTGCCACATGCGTCGAACATGAACGAAGTTGCGGAAATGTGACAGTAGCAGTATTCTTAGACATTCAAAGAGCATTCGACACTGTAAGTCACATACACGTCCTTGCTGGTATGTTAGAGCTTGGCCTACACGGGCGAACGCTGCGCTGGGTATCAAATTTCTTGAAAGATAGAAAAATATTTATGGAAACAATTGAAGGAGAAAGTAATTATCACAGTATCACGCAGGGCGTTCCGCAGGGCAGCGTTCTCAGTCCGTTTTTATTCAACTGTGTCATGGCAGCCTTGCCACAAAAACTACCGTCTGGTCTACAGTATTCTCTATACGCAGATGACATCTGCATATGGACCTCTGGATCTCATATACAAGACATTCAAAGAACGCTGCAAGAGGGTCTTGATAGTATTGACACCTTTTTAAAAGAAAGAGGCATGAGTCTTTCATACGCAAAGACAGCCGTACTTCCTTTCACTAGACGACAACTGAATAATTTCCAACTTACGCTTAACGGGCAAAGTTTGATGTTTGTGAAAGAGCATAAATTTCTTGGAGTTATTCTTGACCGCCAGCTAACATGGGCATCACACATCCGCGCAATTGAAAAGCAGACCAACGCAGTAATAAACGTACTTCGGCGACTCGCTGGCACAACGTGGGGAGGATCAGTCTCTTCGCTACTACAAGTTCATAATGCACTCATAAAGCAAAAGATTGCTTACTCGGCCCCTATTCTCCATGGATTATCGCAAACTTCCGAGGAACGTCTTCAACGTTTACTAGCAAGGGGGCTACGAGTGTGTCTTGGGGTCCCGCAGGCTACCTCGAGTTCTTTAGTAATTGCTGAAGCTCGTCACCCTCCATTTCCAGTCATACGAACGGTTGAAACATGCCGACATATTTATCGCATCTTAACCCAACATGAGAAGCATCCATTAAACCTCGCGCTCACCGAAAGAAACAAAAGCAAAATTCACGATGTTGTTCGAGAACATAGAGCATTGTTACCAAGATTTGAATTATGCAAAGTGGATGTTAGTTACCCTCCCTGGATGTTAACATGCCCTAAAATAGAATTATCGGTTGACGGGATTATATCAAAGAGAGACATGTTCATAGTAGCTGCACAGCAACTAGCACTCTTCCAAATTTACTCATTATATTCCCAGTACATCCACGTTTATACAGATGGTTCGTGTCATAAAAATTCCTCGACTTCAGCATTCGTCATTCCACATTTAGCGCTAGAGCAAACATTCAAATTATCCCGGGAGACATCTTCCACCATGGCAGAACTATTTGCAATCCTGTGTGCTTTGCGTTTCATAACATCAGAAAAACATTCACAAAAATGGGTTATCTTTAGCGATTCGCAAGCCGCTCTCACATTACTACAGAGCAATAAGAAAAATTCTTTGAACACTTCGCTATTGTATGAGACGCTCAAAGAACTTACTAAAGCAAACGCAATGAACCACGTAATTGCATTTCAATGGATACCTGGGCACTGCAATATTCCCGGTAATACTGCAGCGGACGCAGCTGCGAATCGAGCGCACAATAACGCAGAGACAACCAATCTTCCCCTATTGCGTAGTGAAGTCCGTCTGATCCTGAAACAGATTTCTTGTCGCCTCAGTAAAACTACCTGGTTTGACCAGCAAACTAAAAACTCGGAGTTATACTCTATAGACCCATGTATAAACTTATCAATGCCGGAAACTCTAAGAGACAACAGAAATTTTGAAACATTGGTACACCGACTGCGTCTTCGTACTGCATTTACGAAACACTTCTTGTGCAGAATAAAACGTGCCTCTAGTCCGCAGTGTTCTTGTGGCCACCCAGACGAAGACGTGCATCATCTTCTCCTCGAATGCACGAAATACGATACACAAAGAACGGTACTGCAAGCTAATTTGTGTATATTAGACAGAAGACCATTCACTCTTAAAAAGATACTTGGCCCATGGCCAACTGCGGGCCTTCAAAAAAGAGCACTTCTTGCTCTGAAAAAGTTTTTGGAGGACACCAACATTTTGGGAAAATATTAGGTACCCGATATTCGAATACGCTAAATGAGTTACATAAATGTTGTTCGTGGTCCATAATTGGTTTATGTGATGATCGCAACTTTTACGCGATATGTATGATTCTGTTCTGTACTTGCAGTGTATTACATGTGCTGTGTGCTTTGGCTGTTCAAAATATCTGACTTTATATATGTGTACGTGGACTGAACTAATGCACAGAACTTTGCGACTCATGTACTGTTGGACCGTATAGTTTTTATTCACCCAGTGTTCTACTGAGTGTTATATTTTGTGTCACTATTCTTCCTTTTTACGTAAATTTGTTTCGTTTGCCAAGTGACAAGGAGTAGCCGGTGCCACCATAAAGGCGCCAACCTCTCCTAACATTTCACTTCAATAAAAAAAAAATACTTTAATGAACTCTCGGGATTAACCCAGTGATAAACACAGGGGCCGCACGATTCAGCTTCGCTGATTTACCATCTTCACAGAATGAAAAACCCGACTTCTTTCTTTTTTTTTTTCTTGTGGCTAGTGTGTACAAAGACCAACCTCATCTTTCTTTTTGTAGTGCTTCTTTGGCGTCGTGAGAAGCTTCGGTGGGGATGAAGTTGATCCTACAATCACGCACCTTGGCCAGATATTCAGGCTCGTGAGCCTAAATTGCGTGAATCGTTAAGACGACAGGAAGAAACACACGGCATCTAGAAACGCAGCTTCTGCGCTTCGCTGTATGCGTTTCTTCCTTTCGTGCAGCTTACCCTTCTCTCAGTATTAACGAACTCGCGCGATAAATCTTATTACAGTAGGTGGATACCGCCTTCTCGTGGTATCACTAATTCGGACAAGGGAGAAGGCCAGCGAGCGTGAAACACGCGCAAACTGCCTGCCCGCACGAGCTCAAGGCTGTGACGAGGCGTCTGCAGTGGAGCCCGATGGAACAGCGCGGCCATCTGGCGGCTGTCACAGAAGTGGCGACACCGGCTGTAAGCGCGCGGGCGGGGTGTTTTACAACTGAAGCTAGTCTAGTAACATTGACACCGATTGTGTTATTGATGTCGTTTACAATATTCCCTTAAAGTGTAACAAGCTGTATATTGGACAAACGGACGATGCTTCAACGATGGAGTGAGAGAGCATCGGTTGGCGGTCAACAGCAACATGGGCTGCCACTTGGCAGATCACTGCAGGCGCTGTGGTTGTGTGCCACTCCTCGACAAAACGACCTTTCTAAGGAAAGCAAGAAACGGCATTGAAAGGGACATAATCGAAGCTTTCTTCTGAAAGAGAGCGGAAAATAAGTGCGTTAGTGCGGCCGGTCCCTAGCGTTAAGCGAAAAAGAAATGTCATTCACAAATGATGGCCTGATACGCCGCTAATATTAGAACGTGGAGCTGCCTCATTTGGTCGGATACTTGGATTACACCTGTAATGCACGCGGGCTTATATGTACCTGACATGATAATTCAGCAAAGATTGCTGGCCTACGAGCCACTAGTGTTGGCTCCTATCGCTCCTGCTTATATCTACTGTGATTACTTTTCACTGAGGTTTCTTGTATACAATTGCGTTGTATCTGGTGAATGAACAGTTGAAAGATCGCGCCCGTATGTGTCGTTTGTGTCTCACTTCATCCTCGTCTGCTTTAGGTCATGAACCAACTAGCTCCCCAACAAGTTTTTCTCAGAAACTAGTATTGAGTGTTTCATTTCTAGGTTTGTGCTACCCTCGAGTAGATGTATTTTTTGCCCTTTCATAAAACAAAAATACTTTCGGACTGAGAGAACACGCTGTGGTTGCTTAGTAGCTATGGTTTTGGGCTGCTAAGCACGAGGTCGCGGGATCGAATCCCGGTCACGGCGGCCGCATTTCGATAGGGGCGAAATGCGAAAATACCCGTGAACTTAGATTTAAGGGCACGGTAAAGAACCCCTGGTAGTTCAAATTTCCGGAGTCCCCTACTACAGCGTGCCTCATAACCAGAAAGTGATTTTGGCACGTAAAACCTCATAATCTAGTCTAATTGGATAAGCAAGCTATCAAGCTTTGAACGTCAAGCCAACACTCATCATATTTTACCGCGCCTCATGGTCATGGTCACAGACTTAAAAAGAATGAATACTTTGGCATAGTATTTATGCTAGCTAAGACACAATTCTATCAGCATACCTTACGCACATTCTGCGCATATTCTCCCTACACACAAGCACGCACAAGCCCTACACACATTTGTGGGAACGTGCAGCTAAAAAATATCGCGGTAAGTAAAGCAAGAAGACAGAATCGCATGTTAGATGCTTCAAATCCCGAGTTTAAATACGCAGAGCATATTTAGGGCCTAATTTAGGAACCTCCCGTTCACTTCTTCGGCATTGTTCTATATTCCTCCCTTACGTACGGTGCGCGGGCTTGGCTGGTGATAGAGGCCTCCGGGCACCATCGCCGTAGGCAGTCCCGCGAATGAGAAACCACCATGAGCACATACGTGGATGTTTTTACTTTCGACACTATATGTTCATGCCACTATTTGCGCTAAAGGGAAATATACTTGTTGTGCTGCTCAAAAAAATATAGCAAACCAACTTGCTGTTTGAATATTGCACCTCGAAACACAACACAAAAGCCATCACGAATAGGGTGGAAGCGGTATAAATAAGAACAAAATATTATATATGCAGTCAAGTATGCGAGGCACTGCATTGTGTTTATTGTATGCAAAGGACAGCGTGGCGTCCCTTCGGTCAACGGAAAACTGTCCTGACCAGGAAATAGGAAGAATGCGCTGTAACACGTCACAGGAGAAGCTGCTGTCGCGACGCTGTGATGCATTCGTGAGAGACGTTATAGCTTGAACTCCCGTTTGCTTGAAAGTGAAGGCCTGTTTGCGTTGCTGTTTCAGTGCGACGAAGTAGAGCCAGCGGGAAGGAAGCAATTGCACAGCGATGTGCTGCGTTGAAGATTCCGCGACCACCAATATGTCTAACGACGGCTTTTATTGACCACAATTGAT
Organism: Dermacentor albipictus; assembly: GCF_038994185.2. Classification (NCBI taxonomy): domain Eukaryota; kingdom Metazoa; phylum Arthropoda; class Arachnida; order Ixodida; family Ixodidae; genus Dermacentor; species Dermacentor albipictus. Next base: position 3,622,178 of record NW_027225578.1, read on the forward strand.
CACAAATTACTAAATATGCTTACTCGTGAACAGCGACCACTAATTCTGACTGAAATGACTTGTAATGACTAATAATGACTATGAAACGACCAATATTTTAACGACAACTTGTAACGACCACAATTGCTTAGAAACGACCAAAACGCTTAGTAATGACCAGTAATGACTAATAATGACTGAAATACCTGGTAGTTACTACTAATGACTACGAAATGGCCAATATGCCTAACGACGAATCGGAATGACTACAATTGATTTGAAATGTCTAAAATGCTCAGTAATGACCAGTAATGACTAATAATGACTATGATTTTACCAACATGTCTAACCACAGCTTGTAATGACCACAATTCATTACAAATGACTAAAAATAATTAGTTGTGGGCAAGAATGACTAAAATCAAGAAGAGAAAGGGAAGAGGCAAAGAGCAAGAGGCGAATGGTAAGAGAAGGAAGAGTAGGCTTTCGCCGTTCACCTCTTAAGAGAGATCTTCAGAGACCCGGTAATCTTTGTATACCTACACAGTAATCATAGGACTGATGGAGTGAATGTGTTCAGTTGCTGTTTTTCTTTAATTTTGTATTATTTGATTAGATTGTCCTTTAAAAATTTCCAGGTTGTTGTTCGCCAATTATTTTTTCGCCCCGAAAATCATCATGATTGTGCTAGCATGGGATCTGCTTTCAGTAAGTAGTGAGCTTGCTGGAAGATGCATCGATGAACTTTCAGAGATGAGTAGGAGTGGACGAATCGCCGTTTGTAACGTCGAACCTAATACGAATCTAATATTGCCAGAAGTGAACAGAATCGTCTATCGAATATTGGTATATAAATTCTGAGCGGGCACGGCGGGCGGAGCATAGGCATGTGGCCTAACGCGCGTTTCCTCTGCTTCACGCAGGTTTTTTTTTTCTTTTTTTAGATTTGCCGGAACGCCATCACAGCAAAATGAATCAACGAACAACGCGTGCCTGGCGGCCTTATCCGTATCAGCGACGTCCTGTTGCTACCCTCCTGTGCCTCGTGTCATTACCAGCTTAGCGCCGTCTACCAGTGGTGTTACGTCATCGAACACCCCTTTAAAAGCCTTCTAGTTCAGTGGACACGGCCACCCGACAAAGGCACGTGGCCTAATACGAGCTTCCTCCGCGTCACGGAGGCCAGTGATTATTACACCGCAATTATGAGCGATTCCCACTGTCTCTTGGTTCTGCCCTGCCCTCGTCAGTGCATTTCTATTGTTTGTGAAAGGCTTAGTGTGGGCAAGCTCATGCTTTACAGAGAGGTTGAGTTCAATCCCGGTCCGAATATGGGAGACCCCAGTACGAAAGATCTATTAAGGCAGTTGCTGGCTTGCCAGAGTAAACTTACAGACGAAGTTACAGCTCTTCGGGTACAACAGGCAAGGGTGCAAAAACTGGTGTCTCATTTCGTGTGCCGTCTTGGAATGCCGTGTAGCAAAAATAGAGGGTATTGAAGGAACAATCCGTACACTTCAGGCGAAAATCGTCAGTTTGGAAGATAGAAGCAGGCGCTCGAACTTGATGGTTTTCGGGTTGTCTGAAGACGCAGGCGAAACTGTGTTAGAACAAAAACAAAAAAGTTGTTGATTCCTTTACTGAAAATCTTAGAATCACCTGTGAATCGATTGGAACAATTCACCGGATTGGCAAACCTGGAAAGTAAAGATCAGTTACAATATTCTTACAAAACTACAATGAAAACAGGAAATTATGAAAAACGCTTACAAAATTAAAGTAACGGGCTTATCGGTTCAAAATGATTACTCACGCCAGACACTCCGCAAGAGAAATCTTCTCTGGGCTAGTGCTAAGCCAACACCACCTAGATAGCACAAAGCCTTTTCACTCCAATCCATGACGTCATGTTACCTGGCCCGACTGCCATAGAATCTAATGGGTACGCTCCCGAATAGGCAATAGTGATTTTGACGTCATCGCTTTCATAACGCCAGCCTTGTCAATGGAAATTTGGGGCCAGGTAGCGTGACGTCATGGATAGGAGTAGGAAGGCCTTGTGCTTTCTAGGTGGTGTTGGCTAAGCGCGACAAAGAAGATGGAAAGAAAGCAATGCAGATAAATGATAAGCTGAAGGTGGACAGTGAAATTTACGCTCGGGACGATGCTACACTCTAAGAACAGTTTACACCCTTTGCCTTGCCCCTTCTGCCACACAAAAATAATCATCTGCCTTGATGCGTTTCCTTTCTTTATCGCTGCGAGCCCGGAACTTTCCAGTAACGAACGGCACGCGCGTTATCAGCATAGAACAGTTTACACCCTTTGGAGTGCCCCTTCTGATAACACGCGTGCGGTTCGTTATTGGAAAGTTCCAGGCTCGCAGCGTTAAAGAAAGGAAACGCATCAAGGCAGATAACGATTATTGTTGTGTGGCAGAAGGGGCAAGCCAAAGGGTGTAACTTTGCCTAAGAGTGTACACTCTTAAAACGGTTGCACCGTTTTGGGTGTAAATTTGTCCCACAAAAATAATTCTCATCTGCCTTGCTTTCATTTCCTTTCCTGAAAACTCGGCACTCGCTACTTTCCTGTCGAGAGTGCTGCGTCACACTGATAACTCGCATGCCGTTCGTGACTAGGAAGTACCGGGCTCGCCGCGTTAGAGAAAGGAAACGCGGGCAAGACGGATGACGATTATTGCTGTGGGACAAGACACGCCCCAAATGGTGTAAAATTTTCTAAGAGTGTACGTGTGTGAGGGACAAACTGCCCCATCGTCAGTACAGTTCGGGCAGTAAGTGACGTCAGGCTTCTTGCGATAAGGAGCTACACATCATCATCATCATCATCATCAGCCTGGTTACGCCTACTGCAGGGCAAAGACCTCTCCCATACTCTTCCAACTACCCCAGTCATGTACTAATTGTCGCCATGTTGTCCCTGCAAACTTCTTAATCTCATCCGCCCATCTAACTTTCTGCCGCCCCCTGCTACGCTTCCCTTCCCTTCGAATACAGTCCGTAACCCATAATGACGATCGGTTATCTTTCCTCCTCATTACATGTGCAACAAGCCTACAGGTTTCTGCCCCATACGTTAGTACTGGTAAGACACAGCTGTTATACACTTTTCTCTTGAGGGATAATGGCAACCTGTTGTTCATGATCTGAGAATGCCTGCCAAACGCACCCCAGCCCATTCTTATTCTTCTGATTATTTCAGTCTCATGATCCCGATCCGCTGTCACTACCTGTGCTAAGTAGATGTATTCCCTTACCACTTCCAGTGCCTCGCTACCTATCGTAAACTGCTGTTCTCTTCCGAGACTGTTAAACATCGCTTTAGTTTTCTGCAGATTAATTTTTAGACACACCATTTTGCTTTGCCTCTCCAGGTCAGTAAGCATGCATTGCAGTTGGTCCCCTGAGTTACTATGCAAGGCAATATCATCAGCGAATCGCAAGTTACTAAGGCATTCTCCTTTAACTCTAATCCCCAATTCTTCCCATTCCAGGACTCTGAATACCTCCTGTAAGCACGCTGTGAATAGCATTGGAGAAATCGTATCGCCCTGCCTGACACCTTTGTTTATTCGGATTTTGTTGCATTCTTTATGGAGGCCTACAGTGGCAGTGGAGTCGCTATAGATATCTTTCAGTATTTTTACATACGGCTCGTCTACACCCTGATTCTGTAATGCCTCCATGACTGCTGAGGTTTCGACAGAATCAAACGCTTTATCGTAATCAATGAAAGCTATATATAAGGGATAGTTATATTCCGCACATTTCTCTATCACCTGAGTGATAGTGTGAATATGGTCTATAGTTGAGTAGGCTTTACGGAATCCTGCCTGGTCCTTTGGTTCACGAAAGTCTAAGGTGTTCCTGATTCTATTTGCAATTACCTTAGTAAATACTTTGTAGGCAACGGACAGTAAGCAGAGAACTTGGAAAGTTCAGCCAGTTCTATTCTATCTGTAGGGTTAGAGGCTTTCATGCACTGGCGTTTCTTGATCAGGTCTTTCGTCTCCTCGATAGCTTACTGGCATCCTATCTAACGGAGTCACCATCGACTTCCATTGCACACTCCTCAATGATGCCCACAAGATTGTCGTTCATTGCTTCAACACTAAGGTCCTCTTCCTGAGTTAAAGCCGAATACCTGTTCTGTAGCTTGATCTGGAATTCCTCTATTTTCCCTCTTACCGCTAACTCATTGATCGGCTTCTTATGTACCAGTTTCTTCCGCTCCCTCCTCAGGTCTAGGCTAATTCGAGTTTTTACCATCCTATGGTCACTGCAGCGCACATTGCCGAGCACGTCCACATCTTGTATGATGCCAGGGTTAGCGCAGAGTATAAAGTCTATTTCATTTCTAGTCTCGCCGTTCGGGCTCCTCCACGTCCACTTTGTGCTATCACGCTTGCGGAAGAAGGTATTCATTATCCGCATATTATTCTGTTCCGCAAACTCTACTAATAACTCTCCCCTGCTATTCCTAGTGCCTATGCCATATTCCCTCACTGCCTTGTCTCCAGCCTGCTTCTTGCCTACCTTGGCATTAAAGTCGCCCAGTGTATTTTGTTTTCACTCTACCTATCACCGATTCCACGTCTTCATAGAAGCTTTCGACTTCCTGGTCATCAGGACTGGATGTAGGGGCGTAGACCTGTACGACCTTCAATTTGTACCGCATGTTAAGTTTCACAACAAGACTTGCCACCCTCTTGTTGATGCTATAGAGTTCCTGTATGTTACCAGCTATATCCTTATTAATCAGAAATCCGAATCCTAGTTCTCGTCTCTCCGCTAAGCCCCGGTAGCACAGGACGTGCCCGCTTTTCAGCACTGTATATGCTTCTTTCGTATACAGTGCTGAAAAGCAGGTACGTCCTTTTCACTTACTGAACCCTAATGCCCGTCGTATAGTAAATAAAAGAGACCAACGTAAAGCTGTAATCTTAGATTACAATCCGCATATTGTAGTAATTAATCACCGAAACTTGGCTCAAAGGTGAGATAAATGATGAGGACGTTTTTCCTCCGTCGTATAACGTGTTCCGCTGCAACAGGCAACCAAGGGGTGGTGGTGTTGCTGTGTTGGTGAAGCAAGGTATCGAAGCTTTTGTTTTACCGCATATTATCGATCACGAGAGCGTATCTTTAGAACTGTGCTGCGGGGGCCTTGCCTTTCCTTTTATTTTGCGGTTTACGGACTACCTGATTCACCGCAAACATTTTTTCCGGACTTCGCTTATGACATGTCCAAGTTCATTCACGATAAAAGAATTCTTGCTGGCGATTTCAACCTGCCTGGATTTGATTGGTATATTCCTGCTTCTGGTTCTGGCCCTCGCACGCATTAAATTTTTGATATTATGCTACAACATAACCTTCAACAGGTAGTTACAAAACCCACGCGTTTCCAAGGTACTTGCGCTTCGATATTGGACATGGTGTTTATCACCTGATCGACTGAAAAATTTTGTGTCTCGTTGGAAACCGGCCTCTCCAATCCCAATATGGTGTATTTTTCATGGAGTACCCCAAAACCCAACAACTCTCCACCTACAAAGCCTGTCTGTTTAAAATACTTTTCGCGTGCCAGGGATGAAAGCGTGCATAATCACCTTGACATGTGCCTAAGCGATTTCAAAGAAATTATGTTCAAATACTATTGGATAAGTTTAAAGAAACCTGCACGTACTGCATAAAACATTTTACTGCCAATTGAATAAAGAAAACGCACAAAGTAAATCCCTGGATCACGCGTAAAGTCTTCCATTTAAAATGAAATATAAAGCGATTAAAACGTACACGTATCTGCCGAAACGCTATCGCAGCTGCACAACTGGCACTGGGTCAGGGTGTTAGTCACTTAAAACGTCATTACATTGAACACACGCTGCCGAGCTTTATTCAAAACGACCCGCAGAAGCTTTGGAGACACTTGTCCAGGAAAAACAAGCCTGTCGACCAAATTATGTACAATAACGTTCTTATCACTGATAAAGTCTCCCAAGCATTGCTGAAGATTTTAATACAAACTTTTAGTGTTCCTTTTTGCGAAAACCAACTCCCAAATACGACAAACAGGTCCATCATGTGCTCCCAAACCAGGCATTGTGGCCCGTATTCACAAACGGAACATACCCTTAACTTATGGCTTAAGTAGCCGGTCGATGCTTAACGCGTTTCATAGACAAATCTTGTACTTAAGGTAAACTTTAACCGACACTTGAGTGCCTGAAAGTAAAGTGCGGTCATTGGCAACCTTAAGTGCGACTTTCGCTACTCTCGCCTAGCAAGCAAGATGGCTGCCGGCTACGGCAGCCTCGCCGACTTTGCCGATTTCGCCGGACGTGTGCGCAATATTACAGAGGATGAGGCATACCGATACGTGTCGCCATTACGGCCACGGCTTAATGATCGACAGAATCCCATGGAAGTATACAACGACGCAGAATTCTCGTGGCGGTACCACTTTTCTAAGCAAGCTGTGCTACGGCTGTTGGAAATGCTGCCACTGGTCCCAAAAGACAACGAACGCGGTCACCCCATGCCACCGCTGCTCCAGCTTCTTATCGCGCTGCGATTCTACGGCGCCGGAACTTCTCAGGTTGTCACCGGGGACCTCGTTATTGTTTCGCAAGCAACTGTGTCTCGAATAATTGCGCGAATGTCAAGAATGATTGCCGAAACTTTGTTCCCGCAGCTCGTGAAGTTGCCAAATGCTAATGATTTGGCATCCGTAATGGAGGAGTTCTACACCATCGCACGGTTTCCTGGTGTGAGCGGGTTCATTGACTGCACTCATGTACCCATCAGAAGTCCCGGAGGAGATGAAGCGGAGGTTTTTCGCTGTCGAAAGGGGTACTTTTCCATCAATGTCCAGGTATGTATATTACGCTGTCATACAATGTACGGAGCTGCGAGAGAAACTGTCGGGGCTAAAGATTATGGTGCAATAAGCAACGCTACCGATATGGCATATACCAAATGACCACACATTTTGCAATTAGCTAACTGCAATCTCAAGGAGGTGTTTACACATTTCGTGCCTTACCTTTTGAGTGCACTTGCACTTGGAATGAAATATTCTGGGGATGTGTGTGACGTTGTATTAGTATTATTCGCCGTTTTTAAACACAGCTGAAAATGTGGCTTGTTTTGCAGGCAATCACAGGGCCTCGGCTTCAATTTTTTGATTTGGTTGCCAGCTGGCCCGGCTCAGCGCATGACAGCCAAATTTTCGACAATAGTCGAGCCAGAGTGCAGTACGAAGAAGGGAATGTGCCTGGCCTCCTACTTGGTGACAAGGGGTACCCCTGCAGATCCTATCTCATGACCCCTTTTCGAGAGAAACAAAGCAGCCCTCAGCACAGGTGATTTGAAGTTTCAACACTACTATAAAATCTGGCCAAGTTACAATTATGTTCGAAAATAAGGACCTAATTGAAAAACTGCTTTGTCTAGGTACAACAAGTGCCACTCCAGGACTCGCTGCAGTGTTGAGAGGACGTTTGGAGTATGGAAACGAAGGTTTCCTTGCCTTGAAATGACTCTTCAGATAAAAACAAAATCATTTCCCATCGTCAACACAGCTTGTGCTGCACTGCACAACTTCGGCCACCTGCTGAGAGACCCTGTCCCACCTCCTGCGCAAAGCCAGGCAATACACAACGCCGCTTCGCAAGCTCCCACTCCCTCCCTTCAACCAACGCCACCAGGCATGTCTCCGTTGCCAGACACAGTAAGTGGTTTCAGGATCAGAGATCGCATAGTCGCACAGTATTTTACGTAAATGAAATAAGACAAAATCACAGTAACAACAAAGACGTTTACTTTTTCTTCAAAGCTTCTAGCTGAAGCTTTAGAATTTCTGCTTTTGTTTTAGAGCGCAGCTCTTTGGCGTCCGTTCCTGGGTTTCGCGTCGTCGTCGTCGTCGGCGTTGTCGTCGGCGTTGTCGGCGTTGTCGTCGGCCTCGTAACCAGCTCGCCGACGAATCTGCTGCTCCGCCGCCGCGCATGCGCGCTGTCGGCTCTCCGGGCGAGGGAGGATGATGGAAGGGAGGAGGAGAGACTGTGGAGGAGGGCTGGCTACACAAATGGCTCTTTGGCGTCCGTTCCTGGGTTTCGCGTCGTAGCTCGCCGACGAATCTGCTCCGCCGCCGCGCATGCGCGCTGTCGGCTCTCCGGGCGAGGGAGGATGATGGAAGGGAGGAGGAGAGACTGTGGAGGAGGGCTGGCTACACAAATGGCTCTTTGGCGTCCGTTCCTGGGTTTCGCGTCGTAGCTCGCCGACGAATCTGCTCCGCCGCCGCGCATGCGCGCTGTCGGCTCTCCGGGCGAGGGAGGATGATGGAAGGGAGGAGGAGAGACTGTGGAGGAGGGCTGGCTACACAAATGGCTCTTTGGCGTCCGTTCCTGGGTTTCGCGTCGTCGTCGGCGTTATCGTCGGCCTCGTAACCAGCTCCGCCCCCCTTTCATCCCCCCAGCGCTAGCAGCGACCGACTGATACCGCTTTCGTGAGTCGGCTACCGCACTCACGAAAGACGTCGTGCACTTCCTGCAACTCGCATTAACCGTCCATCGATCCACACCGATGTTAGTAGTGGGGGACTTTAATGTTGACATAAAGACAAACAGCAATTTCCTAACACTTATGCGGGAGAACATCCCGTTCCTCTCGCTCGTAACGCGTCCCACGGCTGTGACAACATCACGAGGCACTTGTATAGATCTCGTCTTTGAGAATCAAGCATTGGTGTACCAAGTCAAACATATATCAGTCTATTTCTCCGACCACAAAGCTTCCTTCATGACTGTCAAGAACTGTTAGTGGAGTCTTTGTTAAAGGAATACGTGTGAAAAATAAAAAAAAATTCTGTGATAGCGCATACATGTGTTGCTCGATTTCTTTGCCTCAATCTATCGAAAAGGTGAAACAGCTTATTTGCTGCGCTCAAATTTCGCATTAGGAAGTAACGTAATCGTCGGTAATTTTTTTGGTTGGCTTTAAGCCGAAGAAGCTGCATAGTTTGCTCATGTTCAGCTCGCCTATGCAAAGATTTGTCTTTGTGCTCGAGGCACATGCATTTCTTTTTCAATAAATGTTCCTTTTTTTTCTTCACGGTCATCCTTGATGGCACTGAGGCGGGCAGCCAGTTCAAGGGAGACCGCCATCTGTCTCTGGCTGCTGCTTGTCGCGGGGCGTCTTGTTCCAGCTGGCACAGGACCGCTTGAAGTTGCGGCAGCACCTGGCTCTATCACAACAGCATCTGGGCTTGTTGTACCGTGAACGAGCTCTCGGCTGTCTGTGGTGGTCGGTAATGGGGCAGCATTCGTTTCAGGTTCTGCTGGTGGCCTTCCAGCATCATCCCATCACCAGTAGTCGGGCTCATCAGCCGCGTCTTGACTACCTGCAGTAAGAGTTGAAAGTGACCACAAAGCAAGATGGCTCCTGCATTGCTGCACTAAACATTCTGCAATGTTCATAACACCTTGATGCCTATACATGGTCTACGGTTGTATAGTGCACGAGGTCGCCAATGTAAGTGGGAGAATATGTTATACAAACTATACAGCGAAACTATAGTCGCTTTTCGAGCTGGGTTTCAGCGCCTTTCGTTTCCTTCTCGATTAGCTTTACCTCATCTCCAGGTTGGTCACATTGACAACTGGGGCTTACGTGAACTACTGAGGACACCACGTAAACAGCTCAAGGCAATTTATTATTGCATTATTGCGCGAATCAAATTGTGTAGTAACACGGCAGCACCAGCGATTACTTTGGAACGTTGGGTGACTCGTGTATAAAAGCGGACGCGCTTGACCTGCTGATCAGGTTTCGACGATCGCCGACTGTATTCGCCGCTATCGTTGTGCTTCGAGTGTAACTTGCTTTTGTGGACACAGGGTCGCCAACTAAAGAATCAGTTTCGTCCTTCTCACTTTCACGACTATTTTCTTCACCGTCACTACTGCATGACAATACATAAGCGCACAAAACATGGCTACACAACGCATGAAAGTGTAATAATGATTTATGTAGTACTCATGATTCGCTGTGCCATTCAAGAAATTTCGGTCATTTTTGTTGTAAAAGAACAGTTTAGCGTAAATGACACAAAATGTGGGCAGCAAAACGAAAAAGAAATAAGAAACAATACCATTTGCCTCACCTAGAGACCCGTTCTGCGTCTGCGACAGCAGTGCAACGACAGCAGGTGTGCACTGGGTTTGGCATGACTGCGATTCGCCTGGCACAGCGTGATGTCCGCTGCGGTCGCTGTCGAATGGATTGGACAGTCGAACTGCCATATGTGACGCTATAGCTCCGACTTGCTGTAGCTCGTCGGTCGCTTGGCTAGGTGAGGGTGTACCGCCACCTGGAATTGCAAGGAAGCAGTTTGTGCGACGACAAGGTTTAACATATCGCAAGAGCACATGAAATGATTACACAACCATAGGAAAACATAAATTGAAGCTTTTTATGCTGGCTGTGACTGTGTGCAACACAGCCAGGTGTTCAAGATATGCACCTTTAAGAAATGTCAAGGTACACCATACCATAGCTTATTCGGAGACACACATGACTTATGTGCTAGCTGTTCCCAGAACACTGGCATATTCCGCCGCAGGGGAATGTCCCTGGTTTTCTGCTGCTCCAGCTTAATATTGTTTTTTCGATGGCCAAGCAGCGGTAAATTCCGAGGGACAAACCGCTCTTTGAGAAGCGCAGTTTGTCTATCAATGCTGCCAAATGTGACGAAACATTTCAATGCAATGACTACATGGTACCCATTTGACATATAATGCCATATATTTTCCAAATAAAGAAGGAGGGAAAAACACAGCAAGGGCGCAGAAATTGAAGCCTTAGTTGGGAAAATCCACTCGTTTTAGAAAGTGCTAATATACGATTGCAGCACCCAATGTAACTTGTTTCCTAGAGCACAGCAAGTTTGTGCACGATCACAAAATACGACACAAGTTGAACGAGGGTGCAAAGAAAGAAGGTATACAATGTAATAGGCATACACTACTTTCTGTACTACATGCAAATTATTGCAGCACTCAGCCAAATAAATGCCGTAATTTCGGCTCTGAATCATATCTGTACTATCAGCGTCAAATGAAACTTGGACAGTGGAGCGCGTGGCGCAAGTATATATATAGTGTGCACCGTCCAGTCATCACAATCGACAGTCACGCACATCAAGGTTTGGGCGCTGCGCGATCGTGAGATATTTTCGCTTCTGTTCTGTTTGAAAGGGAGAAAATAAAACTAAAAGAAAACAGAAGCTCAAATATTGCAGCTTACGGCGAGTATTGCCGCACAGTTCGCCGAAAGCGTAAGTGCTATCGGCGTCAAATGAAACTAACAGTGGTGCACCTGGTGCACTTTGCACCGTCACCATTAGAGATGCATTCGCTCGTGTGGTTTGCCGCTTGTAAGTCAGATTCATTCTTTCAATCGGAAAACTTCCGCAGCGTGGCATCACTGGGAGCCGCGACGGTGGCCGGCGTGAGGGAGCCGATAGCGTTTGTCCAAACCGGGTGTGCGCGCCTGTCACTGGTGATGACTGGGCGGCGCGCACCATATCTTCACTTATGCTTGGGCCACGCGCTCCGCTGTTCGAGTTTCATTCGACGCTGCTAGTGCGTAGCGCAAATGGTACAAAAAAAAAAAACATTTGGGCCTCAAGCTGCGAGACGTTCGCAGGCGCCAAATGTACTTATTTTGGCGAATTAAACCAATGACTTAGGTCGCTGAACGCTATGCAATGTTCAGAAAGAGGATCTGCGTCAATACGTCGTAACTGCACAGGAAGCAATGCTTACCTGTAGAAAACCGCTCCCGCATGTCGTGTGCGTTACACCTGCGCCACTTGTCTTTGAGGTTTTCCCAACACTTATTAAGTTGGCCCCACGTCCACAGCGTCACGCTTTGGCGGCAGTTGAACTCGTCCTCGATTTTTTTCCATGACTCCCGTTTTCGACTGACGGATACAGCGTCCGTTTTCTTGTTCTCGACCACGCTGCGATGGCGCGAAACGAGCTCCAGGAGCACGGCGCGTTCTTCTTCGGAAAAGTTTGTCTTCCTTTTCTCCGTTGTCCGTTAGGGTTCAAAACACGTAACGCACACACACTGCGCAAGAACACCGCACTGTTTCATCAGAAAAACCAAGAAACAGTCGCGACGGCGACACACAGAACCGCAGTGGCGGCGAGAACCAATGTGAACTTGTGGCCAGACGAGTTTGAGTAAAGCGCTAAAACCAAACCGTTCTTTGTATTTTACTCAGACGAATGCGTGAGCAAGCACTGAAGCATTTATATCCGCATTAGTCTGCAGCAAAAATTATTTTTTTTACGATTGAACCGATCGTAGACGTAAATTATTTACGTATCCCCGGCACCAGACGACATACTTGACTCGAAAAGTGTTACTTTCAAAAGTGATCCTTAAGTGTCCTTTTTGAAGTACTCTCCTAAAACTTTCCTAACACTTGTACTTTTCCCGCACTTATTGACGCCCCACTTAAGTTCTGTTTCTGAATACGGGCCTGAAACAGTCCACGACGACTTAGTATTTTCTTTTGGTGTCCCTTTAGCGTCATCTACGGAGGAGTTGTTCCTTAATCATGCATCTGACCGAACGGAGAATCACAAATTTCACAATGTCATGGATAACTGCAGTGCACACTGGGGTTAAACTGAAAACCAATCTTGAGCATTGTGTATGTGCACATTCGTTCGGTTGTATACGACTGATGCGCTACGTGCAGGGATACTTAGAGGAGTTCGTTAGCGCGGGCATTAAATCTATCATTTCTTTAATTTTAACGGCAACACATTGGCCCTGTCATGCTCGGGCACACGAGTAGGATCCGCATAGAAACGAGCCACATGATATTTATCGATGTTAATATTATCAGTGAAATCGAATTAGCACGCCGAAGTCTAATGCAACAATTAGGAGCTGGAACTAGTGCTGTACTCGCAGTAAGCGTCTTAAGGCACTGCACGTAACTGCAGTACGAACGCAGCTGGGCAGATCATTCAGACAAAAATACTTGGCGGCTGAAGCAGTGTTAAACAGACAACATTTAGGCTCACAATGCAAGATTCACGAGCTTTATTAAGTTTCCCCCGCCTGCGGCTAACGTGCGAGAAGTACGGCATAAGTGCCGATGGTGACATGCACAGCTGGGCGACTGGCGAGGACCCCGGTCGATCGCTGCCGATGGTACGGAGCTCAGCTGCGCCGGTACGGCTCCACCGTGAGTGACGCAGCCAAGTTCATGATGATCACAGCGCCCATACCCGTGAGTATGACGACCAAGCATAAGAAGAGAATCTTGGCAAAAGTGGCCGAACGGAGCTGCCCGTCAGTGATGTGCTCGGCCGGGGACGCCTTGCAGCCGCGGCCAGCGGTGGCGGAGGCGAAGCATGCCGACTTCAGCTCGGGCAGCCCCGCCGGTGATGCTCTGGAGCCGTGGCCGGTGGCGGCGACTCTTTTCCTCAGCTCCCGGGCCGCCGGAAACTTGCGTCGAGCCGGTAGCACGCTTCCCGATCCTGGTCCGGTGCGCTTGCGGAATCTGAGCACCGCCGCTTCATATGCCAACCGACGGCGCTCAGAGAGTGTAGTTGGCTTCATCACTGTTCTGGTTGTTGGTGCCATTGATGCGTGTGGCTCATACCCACGATGGGGGATGGGCCAAGAAATGGGTGGTTTATTCGAAAGTATTATGGAGCATAAATTTCCTAATAGCTATTGAAAAAGCAATGAATAGCGCAGAATTACCTGTTAAATAAAATCAGGAAGGTCCTAAAGCACAGTCTACTAATCCATTCATCTTTACCATGCAGACGCTCACCGTCGTCGCCAGCACGCTCCTGGCGGCTCTCCTGCCTGCCTACGCCGTACCTGCACCGAATCTCGCCCCCAACTACTTCGAAGATGGCCGTCACAACTGGCGCCATCCACTGACCACTCTGCACGTAACTGTCCCGCCACCAGATGTCGCAATCTTCGATCCAGCCTGGCCAATCACAATGAAACAAACGTCAACCTCAGCCGCTATAAGAGAGTGCCACCCATCTGCGCCGCTCTGTGGGCTCGGTAGCTGTGTGAAAGCACAATCTACTAATCCGTTGATCTTTACCATGCAGGTTGGTAACCCGCAGGTTCTGTTTTGTAAAAAATCAAGCAATTACTTCATAGTACAGCTGCCGAGCCCGCAGTGCTGCGTTGTTATTATTGTCGAATGTTCGCAAGGGATCCGTTCTTTATTACTTTTGGCAGGGGATATTTAAACTAACCCGGGACCCACGCTAGATGTGCTCGCTGAACTAAGAATTGTGTCCGCAGGCCAAACAAAACTAGTCTCCGAACGTCAGACTGTTAAAGATCACCTGCTATCTACGGACGTAACATTGACTGACATAGGCAAGCGTTTGACTGATCTTGAAGCACACTACAGTCGGCTCTCAAGCATGCGCACTGAATTAGATGACCTCAAAACTTTAAGCGCTAAAATATTCCGCCAGTATCATTACCTTGAATCCCTTATAGACGACAGCGATAACCACTCGCGCCGAAACAATCTTATATTTTATGGCCTTCTTGATCCCAATCCTAAAGAATCCTTCGCTGATTCTGAAGCAATAGTCATTCGTCACATCAGTGAAAAGCTTCAACTAACCACCGATCCTTCACATATAGAACGCGCACACCGCCTTGGACGCCATTCACCTGATCGCGTCCGGCCTTTGATCGTAAAATTTAACTCATTTAAAATCAAACAGTTAATTTTATCGGAAGGAAAGAAATTCAAAGACACAAATTACAGCGTTGGTGAAGATTTCTCACCCTCAGTCCGGCATGCCCGAAAGCATCTAGTACCCTTCGCCAAAACAAAATCTACAGCATTTAAGTTGAGCTTCAAAACATTGTTCATCGGTTCAAAACGTTACGTATTTGATGAATCCTCCCAGACAGTAAAGGAACTAACGTAGCAATCACCACGATGTCAATTATCCTCAAGCACACCGCAATCAGCACCGCAAACTACCCTATATCTTTCCGCAATGTTTACGAATATTCGCAGCTGTATTTGAAAACGTGAACTCGTCTCTAATCTTGTTTCAACCTCCAGCAGCAACTTACTCGTATTAACAGAAACATGGCCTAATAGTGACGTCACTGATCACGAGATCCTGGCTGACTTGCCGAATTTTCAAGTATTCCGCAAGGACCGCGATGGCAGAAAGGGAGGAGGAGTGCTCATAGCGGTTAGCCAGGAACTGCCATCCACATTGATTAATCTTTCATCTGATCTCGAGACACTATGGATAAAATGTCAAGCTACACCCCAATCCGTTATAGTAGGCGTGTGCTACAGACCCCCGCAAAGAAACCCTGAATTCCCTGGCAAACTTATTTCCGTACTAAGTGAACTTTCAACCAAGCACCCTAATGCACATATAATCTTGTTGGGTGACTTTAACTTTCCAAACATTGATTGGCCTAACCTAACTGTTGATGGAGGATGCCACAGCGAGGCAGTCGAGTTTATAAATGTTTGCCTTAATTTTAACCTTACTCAAATCATATCCAAACCAACCCGTGTAACCCAAGATTGTGAAAGCATTTTAGACTTAATACTAACCAGTATCCCTGAAACCATAAAATCAATCTCATACTTGCCAGAAATAGGTTGCCACAAAGTAGTTCAAGCCGACTTTATAATTACTCCGCTAAAACGACAAACCACCAAAAAGACCATACGACTCTACGACAAGGGAAATTACACCACTATAAATAACGAACTAAATCATTTTCTTCCAATATTCCAAGAAAATTTTAATTGTCACTTAGTGCATGAAAACTGGACGCTATTTAAGGATAAAATAGATATATTAGTCGACAAATTCATCGCTAAATTTAGTTTCCGTGCCTGCTCTCAAACACCATGGTTTACTAAAGCACATAAAAGACTAGAAAACAGAAAAAACACCTCTTCCGCTCCGCCAAGCTGCGGGATAATGAATACGCCTGGCTGAAATATTATACAGCTGAAAAAACATATCTAACGGCAATTCGCAACGCTAATCATTCTTTTTCCACGCTGACTTGCCGAAAATGCTGACTACCAGCCCCAGAAAATTCTGGCAGATTATAAACCGAAACCACGCATCCACTGTCGCTCTTACGAAAGAATCAGGTGAAGTGGCTACTGACTTTGAATGTGCTAATATGTTTAACGCCGCCTTTTCATCCGTATTTAGTAAAGAAACCGACATGCCACCCCCTGTACACTCCAATGTCTTCGGAACTGTTATGCCGCCAATTTTCTTTGTCGCATCTGGAATTTCTGCCCTAATCGACCAACTTACACTATCTTCATCAGCTGGGATCGATAACATTAACTCAAAATTTCTAAGGAACACTCAAAACACTTGTGCATCATTTTTGTGTTTGCTGTACTCACAGTCACTTTCCACGGGCCAGCTTCCTGCTGATTGGAAATACGGAAAGGTCATTCCAGTCTTCAAGTCAGGTATCAGAGAATCACCGCTAAACTACCGACCCATTTCTTTAACCAGTATCCCGTGCAAAATCATGGAGCATGTCATTTACACAGATATCATGGACTTTCTCGATTCGAATAATTTCTTCAATCCTGCGCAGCATGGATTTCGCAGGGGTTTTTCGTGCGAAACACAACTGCCCAAGTTTGCGCACGACTTACATGCAAACTTAGACTGCAATTTTCAGACTGACGCCATTTTTCTGGACTTCGCGAAAGCGTTCGACAAAGTACCCCATAAACGCCTTCTACTCAAACTTTCACTGTTGAATCTTCACCCCGACATCGTAAATTGGATCCGTGAATTTTTAAATAACCGCTCTCAGGCTGTTTTTGTGAACAATGCTACCTCTGCTTCCCTTCCAGTAACAGCAGGCGTTCCGCAAGGGTCCGTCCTTGGCCCGCTTTTATTCCTTATTTACATTAACGACCTACCAACTCATGTATCTTGTAATATCCGAATGTTTGCCGATGACTGTGTTATTTATCGCACTGTTGCCAACGCCTCTGATCAATTACCCCTTCAAAGTGATCTTAACCATGTAAAGCAATGGTGCGATGATTAGCTCATGGAACTTAACCCTCACAAATGCAAAACCTTACCTTTCAACCACCGCCGCTTTCCATTGTTTTTTCTTATGTGATTAGCAGCGTTCCTGTCTAAGCTGTTCAATCGTTTAAGTATCTGGGAGTTACTTTCTGCCATGACCTTTCTTGGGCTTTGCACGTCACTAACGTCATATCATCTGCAAACAAAACACTTGGTTTTTTGCGACGTCATCTACATAACGCACCTAAGAACGTGAAATTGCTAGCTTATAAAACTCTCGTGCGAACAAAACTGGAATATGCTTCACCAATGTGGAACCCGCGACAAGCTTATATTCAAGGCGCCCTTGAGTCACTTCAAAACTGTGCCACTAGATTCAGTTATCGTTCGTATTCTTATGATGCGAGTGTGTCATCACTAAAATTAGAATCTAACTTACCCCTTCTCTCATGTCGCCGCCGTATCGCCAGTCTTTCTTTATTCTATAAACTTTTTCATAGCTCGATGGCCATCCCGCCTTACATTGTTCCACCAACACGCATATCTAACCGCACTGGTCATCCTCTTCAAGTCGCGCGCCCACGTGCACGCACCGTTACCTTTTCTACGTCATTTTTTCCTCGTACATCTGCTGACTGGAATGGCCTTCCGGGCGACACCGCTGCCATCCCTTGTCCATCTACCTTCATAGAAAGCGTCACTAATCACCTTTCACCATAGATTAACACATGATTTCTCCTTATTTCTGTGTAACCCACCCCTTATGTAATACCCCTTTACGGGGTCTTTAAGGAATAAAAATGAAATGAAAAAGAAAAGAAAGGAATTTAGCAGGGCATTCGTTTAGATTCCGTAAGGAATGTTCGGACAGCGAAGCATGCATCCCTGTGGCTGAATCCCAAAGTGGACGCTCCGAACGAAAGAATTGCAGGTTCTGTCAAGTCCAGGCCAATTCTTCGAAAAGGTATTTCCAACTACTTTTTTCTAACCTCAGTAAAGCGGCGACAAGATATAAGAAAGTGGTTTATCGTCTCTTCCTCATTACAAAAAGAGCAGAGGGGGGAGGGAACCAAACCCGACTTGTGTAAATAGAAATTCAGCGAGGGTATGCGGCAGCGTAATTTGGTGAGGCAGACCTCAAGCATCTTTGTGTCACAGGATTCGCTATGCCAGGGAAATGCCAGGTGCTTATAGTCTGGAGAAGCAGTCAAATGTGGTTTTGGTAAGGCTAATCTTATTGATCACATCCGAAATCTTGCCGCCGTGATCTGTGTTGTCACTGGTAGGATAGGAAGAACAAGGCCGGATAATGATGCATTTGCCAGTGAATCAGCAGTTTCATTAAAAAACAAACCTTTATGCCCTGGCACCCAAATCAAATGAACACATTGCACATGGGCTGGAACGAGTAAGTGGAATAGTTTTAGCATGGTTGACTCATTAGTTGCGGTAAGGCAAGAGCATACTGAAAGGGAGTCAGTCAGAATGGCAGCCGTTGTAATAATTGGGTATAATTTACGTAAAGCTAGGATTACTGCTAACAACTCGGCCAGAAAAATAGGTGCAAAATCAGGCAACCTTAAAGAAAAAGACCAGTCGAGTGGAGGACAAAATATTCCAATGCCGGCTTTTTACTCGCACTGTGAGGCATCTGTTGCAATGATAACGTTTCTTTCTAGGCTGCTTAGGTGGTCTTGCAACATGGCGTTTAAGATGCCGTAAGGGAGTAGTTTCGCGTGGTTTGGGAAAATGTCATCGAACCTGATCTCTGGGTAATTTGAATGCGTATTATCATGAAGCACCTCGCGAATTTGCACATTTAGTGGTTGAAGTAATGTTTGCACAAATATAATCTGCGGTCTGTGAAACCTGGGCCAATGAATAGGAAAAAAAATAATTCTGGATCAGAGAGGAAAATAATTTGAAGGCGGTTTAATGGGGATTCATATAGCCTTAGGGAAGTCTGAACTGCCAGAAGGCGAAATCGGCATATTATGGGTGGGATTCTTGCCTCCAGGTATAATACGGCATTCGAAACGTATTTTGGGAGGCCTAAGCACAGACGTAGCGCCTCTCGTTCCAACAAAACTAGCGGCCGAAGCTTGTATGCTGGAACACCGGAGAATAAAACGCATCCAAATTCTAACACCGGACGAACATACATCTTATATACCATCAGGAGGGATTTTCTTCGCATACCTGTTCTCCAATTGCTCAACTTGCGCAAAGTGCCCATTGAACGAGTTCCTTTTGTCGCAATATATTCAATATGCGGCCGCCAGTTAAGATTTCTGTTGTAAATAACTCCAAGGTATTTTAGTGACTCTACTTGTGGGATATCTTAGAGATGATAGTTAAGCGATATGTATATGGGGTCTTTAACAAGAAAAACAAGGATAGCACACTTATTAGCATTCAGGTTTAAGTGTAAGCTATCCAGCCAGCCTTCCAGTTCCCTTAGATACCACTGCAGTATTTCGTAAAGAGAGTATATGTCGCAAGCCATACCAAAAAAGGCAATGTCATCAGCATAAACGTATGTACTGACAGCTTGGTGAACGGGGATTCTGCTCAGTAAAATATTAAATAATACTGGTGAAAGTACCGATCCTTGAGGCACACCTCTTGTTTGCTTATAATTACTGGAAGAATAGCCACTTCGAAAGCAATAGAACTCCCTGTCTTTTAAGAATTCATGCACCCATGCTACAATATAGCCTGGAAAGCAATGGCTCTGTCACCGATTCATTGAAATTGTATGTTCAATGAGGTCATAGGCTTTACATATATCTAAGGTAACTAGAGCCGCGTATTGTTTTTTTATTTCTGGCGATGTTAATGCGACTTTCAAGGTCTACATGCGCGTGCCATATTGAATAGCCAGATCAAAATCCAATTTGACACGGACTCAACAATCGATTGTCGTCAATAAACTCTGATATAAGTCCGAGAAGCACTCTTTCAATAAGTTTCACTATGTTTGATGTCAACGCAATTGGTCTGATGTTGTCGATAGTATACCCTGCCCGTTGTTTTTTTAAGTAACGGAATAATTTTGGCGATCTTCCAATCTCGTGGAATCCATGCGTTACTAACAGAGTAGTTTAGCAACTTCAGAAGCTCACGTGGAGCTTCTTGAAAGAAAATCTTTAGCATTGCATTTGTTATGCCGTCCGGGCCAGGCGCTGTAGTTGGCAATTGTAACATAACCTTTGCTACTTCCGAATAGGATATCTCCTTGTAGCCCGAGAATGCAGGAGAAAAAGCAGAAGTTTGGAGGCGCGTTGCGAACCGACTCTCCAGTCCTTTAGCCAGTAGTTCTAAGAACTCCTGCATATCCTGTGAGGTATCGAGGTTTGAGTCTACATTAATGCTCCTTGGGAGTTTGTTTCTAAAACGAAGGTAATTAAATAAGGCACGTTTGTTTTTGGATTTATATAGATCATCAAAATGGTTTTTATCGTACTCATCTTTTGCATGCTTAATAGTACGTTTGAAGGTTGCCGAAATAAATTGATAGTCTTTCCAATTTTGTGGGCTCTGATTATGTAGTTTTTTCCAAGCAGCTTTCCTTCTTCTATAAACTCGTGTGCACTCGCTGTTCCACCAGGGACTAGATGAGGAACGCTTAGCTGTCTCAATTACAAATTCAGACTTTTGTCGGGACGTCTGCAATGCTGAACAACTATTCAAGCCAATTTCTTCGTCATTACTATTACTTAGTGACGCAATGGTGGACCACAAGCAGTCTTTAAATTTTTTGCAATTCACAAAGATTCTGCCTTGTCGTTCAACTAATATTAAAGGACATGCAACTTCAAAGTATACCGGGAGATGATCACTGTTTGTACAGAAATCAATCGTTGTCCAAGATGTCACAGTGACACTTGTGCTAGAAAACGTCAATTCTAACACTGAGCGAGATTGTCCGCGGACGAATGTAGGTCCACTGATATTAAGACTAGAAAGGTTTTATCTATGGTCCAGTTCCGCAGACGTGTCCCACCTGAATCTGTTTTGTAACCCCAAGACACGTGATGCGAGTTGAAGTCACCAGTAAGAATGACTTCATTTTTGCAGCTGGCAAGCGCACTATCCAATTGGTATGTACTGTGTACGCCCGTAGGGGAATAAGCATTTATAATTGAAAATGTACGGAAGCCTGGGATGCTAAGGTGCACTGCCAAAATTTCACATTCCAGAGACATTAACTTGAAAGCTATTTTTGCCTTATGATAGAATTTATCATTATCATTATGACAAAATCATTAAGCCACCTCCTTGTGAAAGGCGATCTAGTCGAAAAGATCGAAAATCTTTAAAATGAAAATTTTTCTCAGGGGTAAGCCAGGTTTCATGTAAGATTATGACGTCAGGATTAAGCTGAGTTAGGCAATGTAAGTCTGTTGAAGCAGAAAACAGGGAACGACAGTTTCACTGTAGCACTTTCAAAGAAGCTATGGTGATGATCTAATTGATATAGTTACTTCAGCGACTACCGTCGTAATGAACTTTCTTGGATGCCAGAATGAGAAATCGGATTACCCTTTTTGTTTTTGGTATGGTTTGGTTTTGTTGTTTTTGGTTGTGGTTTTGGTTTGTTTTGGTTTTTGTTTGGTATGAGGACAAGAAGCAGTTACTGGAGACCCAGTTCGTTTTTGCGGCCTGGTATCATGACCTGTTTCCATGTCAACCTGAGAGTCTGACTGACGCGAAGAACAAGGATCGGATTCTAGAAATGTTGGGTCCGATGTGGTACTCGGCACTAGGACTGAACTGGCTACCTGTTCTGCAGCACAAGCAATCGATTTGCTGATTGGTGTTGCAGCTGTTTGCAATAGCTGTGTCATCTGCGCAGTAAACACTTGGGAAAGACAGTCGGCAACACTTGTGACAGTATGTTGCATAGCCTTCGTCATTCCTTTTTCTACGGCCGATTCAATGAGTTTCGACAAGTTGTCTTCCTGTAAAATAGATTGCCTCGCAGTGACGCCAGCGTATCCAAAGGCTCTTTCCTTGACGACTGCAATTGCTTCTCGCCACGAACATCGTCGCCTGTCAATTACTTCGAGTACCTGTATTTCCTTAGCTCTAGCCGAGCAGCTTGCATAGTCAGCCGCATGGTTTCCCCCACATAGGCAGCAAGTTTCGGCTTCAGCTTTGCACTGATTGGGAGAATGATCGGCACCACAGGCACGACAGCGTCCATTTGATTTGCAGCCTCCTGCACTATGGCCAAAACGCCAACAGTTCCGACACTGAAGTGGACGGGATGTGAGAGGTTCCACTCTAAAAATAAGTGGCCACACTTTCAGTTCAGAAGGGCAGGACATGCCAGCAAACGTAGCAATAACTGATTCTGTGGCAACTTTTCCTCCATTTACCATTCGGTTACACCGGTATACAGCTATGACGCCAGCATCA
This sequence comes from Dermacentor albipictus, assembly GCF_038994185.2. Taxonomy (NCBI): domain Eukaryota; kingdom Metazoa; phylum Arthropoda; class Arachnida; order Ixodida; family Ixodidae; genus Dermacentor; species Dermacentor albipictus. Next base: position 3,644,733 of record NW_027225578.1, read on the forward strand.
GACAGTTTCTCCAGAGTCTCAGTTGGGCTCAATCGAGAGTCTACGCCCCAGACAATGCCGTTAGTGCATGCTAGATGAGGAGGAATAAACGCACTGACCGGGACAGATGCGAAAGTCTTACACTTTAGGAGGTCTGCGACACAGGTCGAATCTGATGCCCTACAGACTATCCCACCTCTTCCCAATTGTCGGACATCGCTTATCATCTGGAAATGACGCGTCATGTCCTGGAGCTCGGCCTGAACAGCTTGTGGGTTGTTAGCCGGATTAATCCACCGTTCGAGGGCACCAGCGCGACAGGGATGCTGCTAACACCGCTGCGGAAGAAAGATTGCAAAGGCAAATCATCAGAGGAAAGGGAGGCTGACCAAGGGCTGGGCCCTTGCCCAAGAGAGTTTTTAGGCATCAGCGTTGTTTCAATCACGGATAAGTCCTACAAAAATAAGATAAGGAAGATAACTAGGTCAAATCCACCCAAAACTCAGCCAAACTACCAAGTAAGTTCCAGCTTGGGCACACCGGGGCGGAGATCGAACGCAGCTCGCAGTACGCTCGTAGCGTAGAGGCAAGGCGTGCTGTCGTTGGCAATCTTCGTCGAAGTTCTCCGCGAGCTGCTGATGATGACGATGATGACGTCCTTGATGAGTTTGGCGCTTACCCACTCGCGGGGATTGGCCATGAGCGACAGACTTTGCTTATGTGTTCAGAAAATTGAGGTAAAAATCTATAATTTTTTGCATGAATTTAGGCGAGAAAAATTCGAAACGGTTCATTATAGTGTCATGCTATGAAGAGGAAAAAAAATTATTCATAATACATAAATGATGCAATACAGAAGGAATCAAAAGAATAATACGGTCATCAATGAAATCGGTTTGATTCAACGATCCTTCCTCGTTTTTTCTTGAAACTGCTGTCTCGCAGTCGCGAGGTGCAGCGCATGGGGGTGCGCGAGCGAGCTGGTGGCCAGCTAGCTCGTTAGGGCAAACAAAAGTCAAACCTTATCGGGGTAAACCGACGCGCTCGTTTTGGCAAAATATGCAGTTAGCATGCATTGTCTTTTCAGCCAACAGTAAAAACGGCGAAAAAAACATCTGTTCTTTTATGAGACTACCGTTTATCTGCTCTATGCCCTTTGCCTCACCTACTCCACTTGTTCGTCTTAGTCTCAGTTAGAATGTCAGCTACACCTATTTACTCTCTAACGTTACACCTATTACTTTTCGTTGCGCAGCGGCTTGCGAAGTCTATTCTTCTCACGCTTCTGCGTTGTTTCAAACAACACAGTTCTCTAATTTTCTATAATTTCCTTTTGAACTAATTAGGTCCATGTCACCATGTGTACTGCGGAACTGAAGCCGAGCAGTAATGAAGTCAGGCCTGTATAGCACAAATCCTCAGACTAGCACCACTATCGAGATAGCCGCAGGTCTTTAATGTCTGCTACGAAATGAACTGGCGTTATTATAGTTTTTACAGCGAAGCTGTATATGTATAGCTACCTCCGGCGGTGGGCGATGTGTGTTCGTCTACGTGTCGCGTCGACACGAAAAAATTTTCGTCTCCAGTTTTTTGCGAATGCTCTGTATCTCTCAATATCATGTACATATCTTGGACAAAAAATATACTGGAATCGGCCGCTAAGACGAGTTCATTCTTACGCCGAGTTTCATATACTTGTCTTAATTAGTTCACAGTGAAGTTGTAAATATTGTGGAATTGCTGTCTGCCACGCGGCGGTACTTGCTCGCGTCACTACTTCATAAAAGAATAAATCACTCCGAATTCAAAACATGTATTCTTGTCTGTCTTCTTCAATAATAATAATAATAATAATAATAATAATAATAATAATAATAATAATAATAATAATAATAATAATAATAATAATAATACCTACATCAAATAGATGCGTCGATTGAGGTGAAACACACCACAGTTCACTGCTCGTCCTTCTTCACCGAATGGAAAGGTTGATATATATATATATACATATATATATATATATATATACATATATATATACATATATATATATATATATATATATATATATATATATATATATATATATATATTTATATATATATATATATATATATATATATATATATATATATATATATCGTAAGCACCATAAGCGCACCCTCCCCGCCGCTATAGCTCAGGCTGCAGCGTTGCTATGCTGAACACCAAGTCGCGGGTTCAATCCCAGCCCCGGTGGCCGCATTCCGACAGGGGCGGAATGAAAACAGCAGCATCAATGCTCGTGTACTGTGTATTCGGTGCACGTTAAAGAAGTTCAGCTAGTCAAAATAAATCGGGAGTCTCCACTGCGGCGTGCCTGATGCCTAATGAGATCAGCACGTTAAACGCCAGAATAATAATAAAAAAATAAAAGAATTCGCGGATACAACGCGCTGTGGGAACAAGCTCAAGTGAAGCTTTCATTGATGTTGGTGGAGAACAATTTTTAATCCGATTAGAATTCTTCGGATACTTCAAGCGCTTTTCGGTCTTTCGGTGTCTAACGAAAAGTATGAGCCGATCGCAAAAGTAGTGCAGTCTAAAAATGTGCGCCTAACCTCATTCACGGCGCTCTTCTATGAAAAAAAAAGAAAAAAATGGGTAGGCTGCATGGCACTAGGGCACAAAAATGACGTAACCAAACACAGAACTCGTTGTCGATGAAGACGGATTTGAACCGCGCTGTAGCCAACTCCCAGCAGCTGTGGTACTTTAAGGCGCCCGCGTGGTCTGCTCTGGCTGCGGTCCCACACTTCGGCCGTGGTGCATGGCCTGGATGCTCCATGTGGATGCTGATGGGCTGGTCCCGCCGTCTACAACCACTTCAGTCGCAGATCCCCCTACTGGTGGCGCCGCTCAAGCCCACCGCGCTCGTAAGTGGTTGGTGCCGCTGTGCTTGCGGTAATATCGTGCGCTTGCGCACCCTGTGTAGACTGACACGTTGCGCCGTAGTGAAAGGGGGTGCACGATGTTTGGCATCAATCTGTCTTGATGCCCTAGTCTCGTCAGGCCATCACTGCACCCTACGTGACGAACGCGAGGGTGCCAAAGCCATGCAACCATCAAATGTTTGCAACAACTCACACCATAGTCGCCGACGACGCAGTGGCTCCGGAGCCCGAGCCTCCCCCGGAGTATTCCAGAAGGCGCAGAGCCCCCCCCCCCCTGCAATGCCAAAGCCTAACCCCCCGCCACACACACACATCCAAAATGTCATTACCAAAGTTTTATCCCCCTCGTCATTTCAGGTTTCCTTTAACTTGCTTCGACCTTTTCACTTATATATGCATTATGGCTAATAGCTTACTGCATCCTTGTTGGCGCGGACGTGCACGGCTTTTACTTCATACTTTCGCTTTATTTCTGCAAATCTTGACAAAAGGAGGACAAGCATATTAGAAGCACTAGCGGCAGCTGCCTCGTCCGTATTTTCTCACTTCAACATTGTTTGAAATTTCCACTGTAAACACCATGCACATAACATTACACTTAAACACACACAGGACAAAGTATACTATATTTTTGAAAGCCAATCAAATTATTTCCGAATGTATGGGTAGCCTATGTCTAGAGAATGAATATGTTGCTGTATGTTCATGTCGCTTCAAATTGCTTTGCGTACTTTTCTGACCCTGAAAAAAGAAAGAAACCTGCAGACCTCAGTGACCCCTTCGGCAGAGTCTTTTATTAACGGCGTCTAAAATGCACGTCAATTATATATGTGTCTCAGTGTTGCTTCTGTTTCCAGAAAGTGATGCTAACGACTAATGAAAAATAAAATCTCAGTGCCCTTCCACTCCGTGAAGAAGGATGACCGGCGAAGCTGTGCATGTGGGCCCCTCAATGGCGAACTGCACCTCCGCCGCGGGTTGGCCCGGCAATGCACTGTATTCGGTATCAGCCCACGTATGAAAAAGTTTTGGTCTATGTCCACGGAGATTAGATCCGCCAGATCCTAGCCATTACCAGCTGTAAAAACAACTGACGGCACTCCACTGTACTGCAAACACTATGCAGCAGGTTTTCTTCGAGTAAAGCGACTGGTCTTTTTTTAGGTCTTGTTGCATGATAATTACGACGCCCTGTGTAAATAACTAAGTAACCGAAATGCGGCAAAGCCGTAGTCACTGGAAATTAGATTAAACAGCAATCAATAATCAATAGCAAGAAATAAAGAGAGAGAGAGAGATGCTGCAGTTTCTCCGGAAAGGCGAAACAATATTAATGATAGCGAAGTGTAAAACAATATCACGAAGGAAGATTACACCAGCAAGAGGCGCCAGATTCTTGGTGGCGCGAGAGGTCTTAGGCTGTGAAATTGAACTGTCTCCTACTATGAGGTCTTGCATAAGCTGGGCGCTGGGGCCCGACCAGCTTTCCGAACCTATGTATGTAGGTATGTATATATGTATGTATGAGGGTTTAGGCACAAATATATATATATATATATATATATATATATATATATATCCTGTAGGAGAATATCCGATTATGAGAATTTAGAAGATGTCTCAGTAGAAGACAGTACAGTTTCAGAGCCTGAGTCCTCTCGCACCACCAAGAATCCGGCGTCTCTCGGTGGTGTAATGTTCGTTCATGTAATTGTCGTATACTTCGCTGTCAGTAATACTGCTTCGCCTTTCCGGCGAAAATGAAGCCTCTCTCCGTCTCTTTGTTTTTCTTTTTCTGTGAGTCCGAGTGTAAGCGCTGCTGCGCATGACTTCTGTTGATTCTGATTCCGAGTGAATCCGGTTTGGCCTCATTTCGGTTACTGAGTGAAATATGCAGGCTGCTCCAGCTATCATGCACCAAGACTAAAAAAAACAGCAGTAGAGCATTACTCCAGCAGCCAGTAATTTTCTGCTACTGAAATTTATTTCCGTAATTGCAATTATCTAACCTGAGAAGTACTGTCCTAATTATCGAAGTGTCAATGGGACATTTGTAGGCACCCCCAAATGACATCTAACTGCGGTTTTACCAGTGACGTAATAATTGCGCACATTTTTTTTTCCTACTGGCAAAGAAACCCCACGAAATATGAAAAATACCACGTGACTCTGGCCTCGATCAGGTGGGCGAGTCTGCTGTTTGAGGCCAGCTGATAAATCGCAGGCACAATCGCAGACTCCGAAAGAAGTTCTCGGAACTCAACAAGGTCATCGATGACCCCTGCAAGGTGCTATGCCAGCAGCAGTGGGACGAGCTCGGCGAATCCATCGACACACAGATGCGCAGCGGCAAATTCTGGGGTATGCTGAAGCACCTTCTCTACGAAGGTGGCTCGAAGTCAAACCAGAGGCATACGTTGGCCCGGGCCCTTCACGAAGCCACCAGGTCTCACACGGTCGATGACCTCGTCTCAAAACTCATACAGACGTACCTGCCCGTCCGTCACGACGGAGATCCGTCGACCCAAATCCTGGGCTACCGAGGCCCTACGCACCCCGAACTGGATGAAGACTTCTCCGTTGCCGAGGTCAGACAGGCCATCTTCGCACTCAACCGCAAGTCTGCGCCGGGTCCGGACAGAGTCACGAACAGAATGTTGAGAAACTTTGACGACACGTCGATCGCCTTTCTGACCGACAAGATCAATGAATCCTCGAAGAGCGGCGTTGTTCCTGCAGAATGGAAGATGGCCTGTACGGTGCTCATTCCCAAGCCCGGCAAGGCCCCGAACATCGAGAACCTCAGGCCGATTTCTCTGACCTCCTGCGTCGGCAAGGTCATGGAGTGCGTCGTCCTCGACAGGCTCAACGGTACCTCGAAGACAACGAGGTTCAGAGATACAGCATGATTGGTTTCCACGCCGTACTGTCGACTCAGGATGCCATGAAACTAGTCAAGCATTAGATTGTGGGTGGCCGTTCCAGAGACATCAAGGCTCTGCTCGGTCTGGACCTCGAGAAGGCTTTTGACAACGTGCTCCACACCTTCATCGTAAAGACCATTTCAGATCGGGATCTCGGTTCCAGATTCCACAGCTACGTCTGCTCTTTTCTAATGGACTGGAAGGCCAAGCTTCGCATTGGGAACTTCCGCTCTGAAGATGTGCCCCTCGGAGGGCGGGGCACTGCTCAGGGCGCCGTCATCTCCCTCACACTGTTTAACATCTGTATAATTGGTCTTTCCGAGAGGTTCGCACGCGTCGAGGACGTCAAGCACACCATCTACGTCGACGACATCACTTTGTGGTGCTCCGGCGGCTGCGAGGGCAGAGTCGAAGAAGCCATGCAGGAGGCGATTGACGTGATCGAGGAGTATCTCCGCCCCACCGGACTTCGGTGCTCCTCCGCCAAACCGGAGCTTCTGCTTTACAGAAAAGAGAAGGGAGGCAGACCTAAAGATTGGAAGCCAGTCTCCGAAAGCAGTATCAGTCTTCGAACTTGTGACGGGGAAGAGGTGATACCCAATATCGACGTTATTCGGGTACTGGGCATGTTTGTAGAATTCAACGGCGGGAACGGAACGGCTCTCCGCAAGACCATCGCAAAGACGGACAACGCTTTCCGCCTCGTTCCTAGAATTGCAAACAGACACCGAGGCATGAAGGAAAACAATCTCCTCAGGCTGATCAATGCCTTCGTACTATGCCACTTCACATACACGATTTCTATGCACAACTTGCTCAGAGCGGAGCAACACAAGCTCAGCGCTCTTATCCGCAAAGTAGTCAAGAGGGCTCTCGGGCTACCCATGAGTACCCATACCGAAGATCTCCTCAAGCTGGGGGTGCATAACACCGCCGAGCAGATTGCCGAAGCCCAAAAACGCGCGCAACTCACTCGCCTGAGCACCACAGCGGCAGATAAACGCATCCTTGAAGAGCTGGGTTACCACCCTGCGATATTCCCGGTGGTCAGTACCCCGATCCCTAGGTGAATTTGAGACAAGCTCGAAGTGGCCCCTGAGCCCCGAAACGTCCATCCCGCCCACAAGGAGGGCAGACGCAAGAGCAGCTGCCATCCTCAAACAGATCATGCAACGAGATATTAGAGCAAGCTTCGTCGACGCCGCTGAGTACAGCGATGGGAAGACCTCTGCCGTCGTTGTGGTCGACTCCAGCGGCAAGATTTCCAATAGCGCCTCCATTCGCACTTCAGACTCCGGAGTCGCCGAGCAAGCTGCAATCGCCCTCGTCCTGCTAGACGGTCGTGGGTCTGAGATATAGTGATTCGAAAACGGCAGTTAGGGCTTTTCAAAAGGATTGCATCGCCACGCAAGCTGCTCGTCTTCTTAGCAGCTCGAGTCCTTATGCTCTCACGCATCATTCAATCCACTGGTTTCCTGCTCATGTAAGGTCGGTCGAGGGTGCTCTCCCGAACCTCAATGAGTCTGCTCACGAGGCTGCACGTGACTTCACCGACCGCGCTTCCTCTGTAAGGAGCGCCGACTCCCCTCCTCCCTACGGCCACAGAGACGCTCCCGCTACTCGCAACGAGGTTATTAAATTCTTCTACATGTCTAGAAGGGTCTTTCCACCACCTCCCCCCAAGTTGAATAGGGCGCAAACCGTTTCGCTTAGACTTCTGCAGACCAGCACATATCCCTGTCTGTCCGTTCTCCACGAGGCTTACCCCGACGTATATAGCCACGACGCCTGCCCGTCCTGCAGCCAGACCTCCACTCTAGCTCACACGCTCAGGGAGTGCGGGTCGACAAACCCCAAGTTCACCATGGAGAAGTGGGACTCGCTTCTGCGTAGCCCCGCTTTAGAAAAGCAAATCCTGACTGTCCGGCGTGCCCGCGACCGGGCTGGTGGGCTAGACCTGCCGGTGCCGACGTGGAACTAGCCGGGTGCGCGACGAGTTCGCGTCCTCGCCGGACCTGCAATAAAGTTTCTTCACTCACTCACCACGTGACTGCGCTCCAACCCACACCCCCGTAAAGAAGCGCCCTCAAATAAGCTGATTGAAAGCAACTGCATTACCTGTCGCGAACCTGAAGAAACAGCGGGTCACCTCGATAGTGTTAGGGAAGGAACACCAACAACCGTTTTCGCGGCTTCGCAGCTATTCCTTCATCCCATTTCTGCGTCACAATTATGATCCGTCGCTCAAGGCCGACCTATTGATCACATTGATTACAGACTCCCTCTTGACAATGCGGCCGAAGCGCCGCTGTGACCACACACGAAACGGGAGAAGCAATGGAATATAGGCATAGAAGGTTTCAAAATCTGGGCGCCGCTCACGCCGCATCGGAAGAGTGCGCGCGCGGCTATATTTCATGCCAGAATCTTGCTTCGCACCAAAGCCGAATTAGTGACGGTTATATTTTTCATGAAAGTGTATGCATGTTGCAAAAACAGGTTCGTGGCAAAAAATAAAAGCGTAATAAACAGACCGAGAAGCGACCCACGTTTAGAGAAAAGCGTAACCGATTCGTTCAAGAAAAAAAAGTACGCGTGTACCACTACTAAATGAGGCGAACTGGCAATCGGGATGCATGCGAAAAAAAAGAAACAGAAAGAACATCATCATATTTCAGTGTGCCCTTATTATCTATGAATTCATAAGCCCCGTTGAACACCAGCAGCGGCCTAGAGGGCGTGCTCGAAGAGGTCTCCTTCTACAGCTACGCAGTACTGAGTCCGCTTCATCACTTCTGCAGTGGCTTTCTTGATTACCTACACTGGAATTCCACGGCAAGCATCCGTTATCTTTGCCTTGAGCTAATCTGACGTCCATCTTGATCGTGTAAGCACGATCTTACACATAACCTCAAAGAAAGAAGTCGAATGGAGAGAGGTCAGGTGACCTAGCCAGCCAATTTAAGGATCGTGCCTTCCATTCCATTGTGCATGAAAAGTCGCATCCAGCCAGTTTCGTGCTTGGCATCTGCTGGGTGCGGGTGCCCCATCTTGCTGGTACAACAGAAGTGGAAGACGGGACAACGGGACTTCGCTGAGAAACTAATCCACAACTCCTTCAAGGATTTCATCCACGTAACGCTGTCCAGTCAATGTGTGGCCGAAGAAGATGGGGCTGATTACAGCACCGGCGTAAATTCCGCACCAGCATTGAACGATCACAGGTACTGCTGCCGATTGCGCTTTACCCAGTGTGGATTGGAGTCACTTCAATAGTGTGCATTATGCAAATTTACCTTGGCGTGTCTGCTGTAATTGGCTTAATCTGTTCACATGATGGTCCTCAGAAAGTCCGATGACGCATCGGCTGTTGTGAGGACCCAGTTCGAGGAGCCTAGGTGATTCTACAGGTCCCTATCTTCCAAGAAGAGGTGTTGGTCAAAGTGGTATGGGTGAAAGGCCGTCATTTAGAATCCTCCAAACTGATGACTTGGAAATTGGTACCTGGGCGGCCACGTCCCGCACGCTAGCATGAGGACTTGAGGCCATAAATGCTAGAATATCCGTGCGTAGGCTAGGACTCAAAGATGGAATCCTCCGCCGCTCTTTCTTGAAGCTGCCACTTTGCCTCAGGTTTTCATAATTTCTGATAATAGTCGATGCCACGGGTCTACCGCGACACTTCTATGACTGATATATATTTGCGGGCTTCCCGCTGTTGCAATTTGCAGCTCCCAAAGCAAGGATCGTGTTTTCCTTCTGCTTAATATAGAAATACATTACGACTGCGACGAAACAAAACGCAACTCTAAACATTTAGCACTGACGTTGTCAATTCGCTTTTGTGGTGATAGGTTCTGTGCAAAAAAAAAACATCAGTGTACTTTAGCAAAGCTAAGACAACAGATATCACAGCTTGTTTCCAACTAACACCAAACGCGACGTGTTAATTCGGCCGGAGTGCTGCAGATAAGGCACTAGCCCGATCACGACATTTTTGTTTATTTCCTGTATTTCATCCCGGCTAAATCAGAAGGAGAATGTTCGAAGGTGCTGCTTTATGATGCGGATGGGAGCGCAATCACGTGGTATTCTCCATATATCGCAGCGTTCATTTATCAATCAAAAAAATCAGTACACAGTCAGTACGTCGCTTAAAATACCGCAGTTAGATGTCCATTAGCTGTGCGTACAAATGCCTCATTGACACTTTAATAATTAGGACAGTAACTATTCAGTTAGATAATTACAATGGCCCAATTAAACCTCAGTAACGAGGTTTCACTGGCAGCTACTCCATTGTACTGGAAACAATATGCACTAGAGTTTCTTCGATTAACGCATTGCTCTTTCTTAAATCTTGGTGAAATATAGTTCATTAGGACACCCTGTATATATTTATGACTTCTGCACGCATGCGACGATGGTCCCATCCCTAATAAATGTTGTAAATTATAAGAAGTGTATTTTGATGAGTCGTTAGCTTTGCTTACTGGAAATAATAGCAATACTGAGGCACATATCATTCACGTGCATTTCAGACGCCACTGATAAAAGATTTGGCCAAGCGGTCACTAAAGTCTACAGGTTTTCTTCAGGGTCAAAAAAGTACGCAAAGAATATTGAAGCGAGGTGAACATACAGCAACATATTCATTCTCTCTGCATAATCTATCCATACCTTCAGAAATAATTGTTAATTGTCTACCTCGTTCTCTTTAAAATATAATAAACTTTGTCCTGTGTATATATTTAAATACATTGTCTATATGCATGGTGTTTACAGTGGAAAATTAAAACAATGTTGAGGTGAGAATATACGGATGAGGCAGCTGCCGCTAGTAGTTCTAATGCGGTTGTTGTCCTATTGTCAGGATTTGCACAAATAAAGCAAAGTACGAATTAAAATGCGTGCACTTCCGCGCCAACATTGATGTAGTAGGCTATTAGCCATAATAAAATTTTAAGTTTAAATTTTAAGGGGATTGTATAAACTTGTATAAACTTGTATATAAACTTGTATAAAACAGAGGACCAAGTATCAGGACCGAGTAAAGACCATGAATAAAAAAATATCAAGGCCATTCCGCCCTGCGAAGGCGGAACCAGCAGAGCTGTAAATGTCGTGGCAAGAAAACCTGTGGTAAAGACTTTACAACGTCACTCATTGTCAAGTAACGACGGTCACACTTGCTTCGTAGTTACTATGATATACACTGATCGGCATACTCGCAACTGCAGACACATTCTTCGGTAATGTCAAATGGGTACGTACGCCGCTGGGTGGCCGATCGGGCCGGATTGGTGTGCCACCGCAAGAGAAATGTCTCCAACACGAGACGCCTACACCACTCCCTTTTCGGTCCCTGCACATCCACGTTGAAATCACCGACAACGACCAGAGGGTTGGTGTCATCGCAAACTAACCCATGCAAAGTGACCACCCATGACCTTTTGGACATGAAATTTCAACATCGAAGAGACTTTTGCGTCTCTTCGACGCATTCTCCGATTCGCGACACCCGTCGTTCCGTCTGGCCTGCCGCTTACGGTCAGCCACTCCGGCACGACCTTCTATGGCGTTTACCGCTCTCCGCCGTCGTACTCTCGTCAAAGTTCGCACCACTGCGGCTCGTAAGCGAGCTGCTTTTCGGGAGTCCTAACCACGCGTAGCCTCCCCATCACAGCTCATACTCAGCATCGCCCCTCTAGGTTTCTCCGAGGCACCCGATGACAATTTTCGACATGCTGTCCTGCATGTTGTATGCATGATCCCAAAGAATGCAAGCACTGTTCGCTTCACTTTGTTGAGTCCTTCAAGCCTCTGCCTTACGGGGCCATAAGCCATTGCATTATTTCTTGCTTACGGGGGTATTAGGGTTTACTCGGATATGAAGCCATTGATTATGATAGTTACTGTGTGCCGAGACGAAAATTTTATGGTACTTCTTTCTTTCTTCCTTTCTTTCTTTCTTTCTTTCTTTCTTTCTTTCTTTCTTTCTTTCTTTCTTTCTTTATTGATTTATTTAAGACAATGAACAGATTGTCTTAGGGGACACGGCTAAAGGCAAAACATTTGCCTGACTAGGCCGTGCCACCCGTACATTGGCAGCAACATGGCAGTGGCAGGCTTTCAGGAGGTCACACACGAAATTAAAGTAGTACACATTTTCAACACTTGAGTACACAATTCGCGTAAGAAGAAAGAAAAAAAAAGGTTAAAGTTTATACAGTTTTCTAATCAATTGAAGCACAACAACGACAGGAAAAAAAAAGTATGTACGAAATTTTCCATACCTGTAGCTGAAAGGGTAAAGTTCACACAGTTTTCTAAAAACAACAACAAGAAATATGAACAAAAGTTTCTATACCTGTAGTTCAACATTTCTATTAGTCTTCGGATAGTAACAATTCTTTTACCGTTTTCTTAAAGCTTTGCTTTGAAATTCCAGAATTTAGCAGGTCCAATACCAAGGGGTAGTCGTTTAAAAGGTTAGGAAGTTGAACTGCTAGTTTTTGATCTCCGTATTTCGTTCTGCAACGTGGTTTTCCTATCAGAGTTTTTCTGAGGTTATAGTTTGTCGTTCTGCCATGGTATTTACTTTGGAAGGAACATTTGTCTTCCCAGAATTACCGTGAAATTTCGAGGAATAATTTGTAAGTGTGAAGTTTTGATGTTGTTAATATTTTATATTTGTTATTGTATAGTTTCGTGGTATCAGTACGTTCTAAGTTACCTATCGCGCGCAGTGCGCCGTTTTGGAGTGTTTGAATTGATTTTAAGTTAGTTTGTGTAGTGGTTGACCAAACTAGCAAACAATACGTTAATCGAGAATGTATAAGCGTGTTGTAAATATTGCGCTTCACATTTATCGGTAGCAAATATCGCAACCTATTTAGCACACCGACAGCACGAGCGATATTTTTTTCTAAGAACGTCTACGTGCGGTGACCAGGACATATTTTCATGGAATATAACTCCTAAAAATCTGGCTGTTGTTGCCTGTTCGAGGTTGACCTTCTGAAACTGGAGTGTTATCTGAGGGTGGATTATTGTTCCTTTTGATTTAAACACTAGATACTTAGTTTTAGTTATGTTTAATTGGAGTTTATTCGCATTTAGCCACAAGCTTAGTTGCTGTAACCAGATGTTAGCTTGCTCAAAAAGATTTCCTATTTCCCTTCCTGAGAAGAACACGTCAGTATCATCCGCGTATAATATAATATTGGAACAGCCTTGAATATTGACAATATCATTAATATAGAGTAAAAATAAAACAGGCCCCAAGACGGATCCTTGCGGCACACCGTACTTAATGTGCTGAATTTCGGAACTAACTCCATTTATTGTTGTATAAAGTTTGTAAACAGGGATGAAGTGCCTCAGACAGGCTGGCCAACGTTTCGATAGGAGGACCTATCTTCGTCAAAGGCGGCCTCGTCATCCTCGGCGTGTTAGTTTTAAAGGGTTAGTGCAGTGACGTCACGTGCGGGAGTTGTCGCTGGCGGCTGGTTTTAAAGAGAGAGATTACAAGAGGGAACAGGCGCTGTCGTCCGACGTCTGTGAGCCTCATTCTCAAGACGAGGGGACAAGAGCGTGAGAGCTGGCACGCGGGGAGAAAAGAAAAGAAATAGAAGCAGAAAAAAGGGAAAAAAGGGAAAAAAGGGGGGGGGAGCCAGGGCGGCACCAAGACACAAAAAGGGGGGGAGTGAAAGAAAAAGAAAGAGAAAAATGAAATCTTTAATACGGGGCCTTGGGAGCGTGTTGGGGATGCGAAAGGTTCGGAGGTATTCAGGGGGAGACGTTGGCGGCATGTTTTTGAGGCATTAGAACGGCCGGTAAAGCGGTCTGTGCGCGAGTAACACAAGAGACAAAAAAGAAGGAGAAAACCCAGACACACACCCACACACAAAAAAAACATGAGTTTAAAGTGACTTGAGTAGCATAGTAGTAATAGGTCGAGTAATTTTGAAATAGTTAAGGTGGTGACGAGGAGTCTGCGGGGCAATGTATGGGGTGACTGATAGGCAGCGGCATGGTCTTTCAAGGGGCACTGCCCCACGCGCTTAACGTAAGTGTCGTTACGGCGGCATCCAGAAGGCGATACTCTGGGTTGAGGCGATGATGACGAGGCCGCCTTTGACGAAGATAGGTCCTCCTATCGAAACGATGGCCAGCCTGTCTGAGGCACTTCATCCCTGTTTACAAACTTTATACCACAGTGTGCTATTCCATCTGTCAGCCCCTTTCTTGTTTTTGGACTTCCATTTATTGTTGTGTACTGTGTTCTAGAGGTTAGATAGCTTTTTATTAAGGATAATGCGACACCACGAATTCCATAAAGAGGTAGCTTTTTCAAAAGGACATCGTGTTGCACGCAATCGAAGGCCTTCCTAAAATATAGAAAATACCTAGAGTTAACATTCGGTTTTCTATGTTGTCAAGGATTTGTTCCTTTATTTCAAGTAAAGCGGTTTCTGAAGATTTAGCCTTACAGAAACCATATTGCTCCTGAGCTATTATGTTATACGTGGTTAGAAACTCACAAAGTCTTCTATTAATTACATGCTCAGCAATTTTCGCCAAGACAGAAAGAACGGATATTGGCCTGTAGTTATTCATGTCGTTAACTGGGACACTCTTATGAATGATGGTCACTCGGGCTAGCTTCATCCTATCTGGAAACACACCGTTAGAAAGAATTAAGTTACAGATATGTGAAAGAGGCGTGCTTACAATTTCACTGACGGCTTTCAACGGCTTCACTTTTATATCATCTTCACCTGAAGCACAACTGTCTTTCAACGATAAAATTATTGTCTCTATCTCGTGCTGCTCAGTACGCGCCAAGAACAGCGTAGAAGAACATCGATTTAATATATATTCCGTGCAAGAGACTGGTGTATCATTTTGTGAGGACGCACCAGCATCAATAAAATGAGAATTAAAAGTATTTGCAACCTCAATATCTGACAATTCACTATGCTGAAATGCAACTTTTCTTTCGATAGCGCCTTTGTTAATTACTTCATTGATCGCTTTCCACATGAGATTTGAATTTCCCATGATAGCAAAAAACTTGTTCGCGTAATATTCTTGTTTAGAGCGTCTAATATCGGAATTCAATTTATTACACTCAGATTTGAAAGACCGAAAGTCATCTTCGCTTCTGCTACTCAAAAAGATTTGGAAGAGCTTGTTACGACATTTTATCCTGTTATCGAGGTCACGAGTTATCCAAGGCTTTCTAGCTTTGTTGTGTTTTTTAAACTTCTTAAGTGGGAAACATCTGTTGTATAACAACGCGAAGGTAGATATAAAAACATCGTAAGCATTGTTTACATCAGTTTCCGCGGTCACTTCGTCCCACCGATAACCAGAGACTAGTTCAACAAATTTCTTAACACTTTGTTCTGAATAAATTCTTTTTAAGCTTTCAGGGCATATATTGGATGGCTGTCTATGAGGTAGCAGACAGTATATAGGCAAGTGATCACTAAGATCGCACATCAAGACTCCTGCCCTTACATATTCAGCAGAAAAACTCGTCACACAGAGGTCAAGTGTTGTCTGGCTTGTAGGTGTGATGCGAGTAGGCACGTTGATGACATTTGAACACCCGTATGATTCAAAAGTTTCCTGAAAACGCGTATATTCTAGGTTGTCTTGGCAAGCATGTATATTAAAATCGCCCATTAATATTGTTTCGAGTTTAAGTTCGGTGCTGAGTTCTAATAATTTTTCAGTAAATTCTAAGAACTTGCACATGGATCCAGATGGCGGGCGGTACACTAGCGAAATCAAGGTGTTCATGCACTGAAGACCAATACATTCATAGCATTCGTTAACAATCTTGAGCTCGGGGATTATACTGTACGACAAACCAGAACGGACATAAATAGCAATTCCTCCTCCTAGTTTTTTCGTTCGATAAACAGAGATACAGTCATATCCAAAAATAGAAGCGCATTCATCCTCTGATGTAAACCACGTTTCACTAAAACAAAGCAAATCGAAGCAGTGTTGCAGCTCAGACAGATACAAACTGACTTCATCAAACTTATTTCTCAAACTTCGCACATTAAAATGAAATATTGAAAGTGGACATTGGTTCTTTAACGACGCGACATCCCCAGAAAATTGGAATTCCAGGGTCGCCATTGTGGTTTAGTAAACATAACACATCTTTTGCTATCACGTATGCCGCCATCACTTCGAGGCTGTAAGACTGGCCAGATCCTCCTCGCCGCGTATGACAACCGCTCGGTCGCCGCTCCTTTTTCGCACCAAAACTTTACCGTTTGAGTGCCAGACGTATGCGTATCCTGAGGTCTGGGCCCATTCCTTCGTCTTTGATAAAATAGCACGTGATAGCCGTGTCATATTTTCACAGAAAAACACGTGCCCATGGTCCTTCAGTTGCTTCTTGTTAGCAAGCCAGGAATCGCGAAGTTCCTGGTGAACAAAACGGATAATGATCGCCCGTGTTTTGCCTGGTTTAGCGGGAAGTCTGTGTATAGCCATAACATCACTCTTGTTCAATAGTGGAAGCTTAATTTGCATCGCTACTTCATTTACCTTCATCATTAGGTCTTCGTTCTCGCTTTCAGTAATACCGTGTACTTCAATATTTAACCTGCGACTACGACATTCAAGGTTATCCAGATCCCGTTTGATTTGAGACAATTCACTGCTCGAATCTGCATGTTCAAGTTGATCAACTCTGTTTGATAGTTGTGTGGTAACGTTTTCCTGAGCCTGAAGCCTCGTCTGAAATTCATCTAATTTATCAGAAATATGTTGTACAGACGATTCTAGTTCCACCAGTTTGATTGGCAGATCCAAAAGGGTATCTAGCTTGGTTTCGATTGCTAGAAGTCGAACTGCTATGTCTCTCTGCGGCGTGTGCCGCTCAATTTCAGCATCCGCCCCTTGTCCCACCCCCCGACATGTCTCACATTTCCATGCCTTCTTAGACATGTCGCGCTTTCCAGTAAGAGCTTCTTCCGCTATACCGGAGCACGAACCAAAATGAAATTTGAATTTGCACTCACAGCAAGTCATGTACAAGCCATTGTCAGGCACCGCGGAGCGACACACACAACAACGCGACATTTCAACAGGTACTAGTAACACTCGTAAATCTCAAGCAGCGTTGGCAGCAGCGGCTGGCACATACAAAAGGTAACTGATAGAAAACCACCAACCTGTAATATTTCAAAAACGTGTTTCAGCGGACATGCGTCAGATGCTGCCGCTACTGCCAAAGTGCGCAGGAAAACAGTTGTCAGGACTTGATATAGCCACTGGTCCAAGGGGCGCTTCGGAAAGTGCGTTGATAGTAGATCTATGGCAGGGAAATCCGCGCGGCGGTATGGGCTCACAGTATCGGCGATGAGGCTGTAATATTTCAAAAACTTGTTTCAGCGGACATGCGTCAGATGCTGCCGCTACTGCCAAAGTGCGCGACTTCAGCCATATACACCTACACTTTAATAAATAAACAAATAAATGAATTAATTAATTATTAATTAATTATTTATTATAATTTGGACACATTTTCACCAGAAAACACCTCCCTCAACAACTTCTGACGTTCGAACATGCGGATCCTACGCATGACAACGAAGGAATGACGACAATGGTATCACGACGGGTGACGAGAATGGCATGGCGACGACTGTACGAGAACGACGCAACGACGATTACAGGATAACGATGGCATGACGACAATAGGATGACAACGCTGGAATCACTACTACTGTATGACGACGACTACACGAAGATGACGCAATGACGACGATGTCATGAGTGATGACCATATAAGCACGTTTCCTGACGCTTGCATTCGGAGCACACATAGAGCTTGTGTGTGTGTATATATATATATATATATATATATATATATATATATATATATATATATATATATATATATATATATATATCTGGTGAGCAAACAATGGACCAAACGCCAAACCTCAGGGTAGAGGCAAATAGCTTCGCTTAAAAAATCATATAACGCCATAATGCCATCAAACCTGTTCATGTTCTATGGCTCAATTGGCTGAATTTTGCTATTAATGCGAAAGCACTATATCTCCCATTAGCAGAAAAGCTGGCACTGCCCGCAACGAGTGGTAACAAACATAATCATCATCAGCGTCATTTATGACGTCAGTAGTAACAGAGAACTAAAGTTAGAAGTTAAAGTAAGGTGACCTAAGGTGGAGTAAAGGGAATTAAGGTGGCGTAAAGAGAACGAAGGTGAATTAAAAGTGGATTAAGGTGGATTAAGGTTGGTACGAATTAGAGCAAGGCGGATTAAGCTTGGTACAGATTCGAACAAGGTGTATTAAGATGGATTAAGGCTGGTACAAATTAGAGCAAGGTAGATTAAAGTAGATTAGTGTGGATTAAGGTTGGTAAAAATTAGGGCAAGGCGGGTTAAGATGGATTAAGGTAGAGTTGTGAAGGACACGTGAGAACGTATGACGTCACGTACCATGGACATAACCAATTGCTTAGAGAAGTCACAATGCTTTCGCATTCAAATACCGTGAGGACACTTAAGTGACTGTTAATTTTATGCTCCATGCTATACATTTAAAAATAGGCTCGAGCTAAAAGTCACACAGTGAAGCAAATATGTTTGCAAGTACCCTGCACTGAAATATGTATTACCTTTTCCGCATCTCGAGAAGAGACGGTGGTAAACATGCCCCTCAACCATCAGTCCAGACCGCAGAGAAACGCAACACAGTGCCCCCATCAACCACAGAAGCTAAACCTTCAGAGGCCATAAAGTCCTAGCGTGACAGCACGTGCGTCGCAAAGCTACTTGTTTAGTTGGCGTTGGGCAAGGGACGCGCATAACAACGCGGTCTCTCCCCAAAAGTTCATGCAGTACGTTAAAAAAATAATTTCACAAACTTACAGATACATCAATATTGCCACCTTCTAACAAAAATGTGCCTTTATTTTCAATTCTCTGCACATCGAGATCACTTTGAGCCTATAAAAGCAATTCAGCATAAATTTCTGATGAGTATGCTCTGTAGAGATTCAATTGACTTAAGACAAAAAGCGTCAATTGACTCACACTCAATATGCATTTAGTTGACTATAGTTAAGATAGCGTCAATTGAGCCACACTCAATACATATTTAATTGATCAGCGATTGAAAACATTCAAGATGTCAGAATTGGAAGGGATTCGATTCACCACTCTCTAAACGAAAGGCATTCATTAGAATGAAACTCTATATTAGTAGAATTGTGTGCTGTGTAGTTGCCTATTAGATTACTATAAACATACAAGTATGCTGCTGAGGTTTGTTTAAGTGCGTAGAACAGAGATGCTCCCACTGGCGAAACACCAGAGCTGTTTAAGTCTGCTGAAAGGTCTTGGGTCTAGGTAGTGCGAACAGTGTTTATATGTGAATGTGTCGTGTGTATCTGTTCTGTGTAGGGGTTGCTCTGTTGTTTCTGTAGGGTGTGTTTGTATGTGAACGTCTTGTTACAACACGGGGCGAGCTCGTAATGTGATCATGAAAGAAAACTGGCGATCTTCTTCTCGAGGTTTAGCGACATTAGGTAAATTACTCTAATAAATGTTGACCATACGGGACCTAGACATCGCCGTTTCTCCCTGAATAGAGCAAGTGTCACTCTTATTTTTTGACTGACCTAATAGACGTTCAATTTATGCACACACACACAAAAAAAGGTTTTCGATTAATACACTGTGGCCAATCTCTTCATGAAACTCAGTAAGAAAATTCTCTAAAAATTTCATTTATAAACAATACAGTATTTGGAAAGAAAGTAATAGAAGCTGACTTGAAACTTGGTAGAAATCATTGTAAGGGCTCCCACTACCCTTTCAATATAATTTCCTAAATACAGCCTGCCTTCTGCAAATCTATATACTCCCGACTAGATACAGTCCACTGGTTCAAGCTGTTCCATTGCTGAAACCACCATTGGAAATCATATCCTGTTCAGCCCTTCAGCAGTGATGCCGTTTCCTTTTGAATTGTAGTCACATCCACGAAATTCTGGCCCCGAAGCATCAGTTTGCATTCGAGAAAGAAAACGGAAGAAGAGAAAAGTTTCGCCAGGGAGAAATGTATCATTTTTTTCTACATATTGTCTAGCGTCACTATTTCACAGTTTGCCCGTTGACCGCTGTACAGATCTTACGCGGTTATCACTCTCGCGCATGACGCCCGTTTTCTATCCGAAACTTCGTTGACGCTGCCGCGAATTCGATAGTAACGTGTTTAATTTATTGCACGTGTGACGGGAACACCATTGTACACGGATATCCGCTTTTAGGAGAAACAGCTCACCAGTATTCAATTGCTCATTGCAGCTTAAATAAAGCATGAAATTCAGTAGACTATTCTTCAAATGATATATATCAACACTAACCGTAGTGTAAAGTACATTTACGTCATGTAGTAGAACAAACCCTGAAGGTACGCTTACTTGAATACTAATGACGTGTCTCCCTCAAAACTAAAGGGCACATCCCAGAGGGACATTTTCACGGTAGATATGGACGGAGTCGAGTGACGTAAGCCGCCGCTGAAAATTCCCCGTAGACGTACCCCGCTCACACGGGCGAGGTAAACAGGAAGAGAGGTCAGCGTTAGTAGACTACTCTGCCAGCTTCTACTCTCGACACCACTCTTCATTTCTTCAAATGCACCTTATTGTAAGCGTCAGATGTAGTGTCCCAAAAGCACGGGATTTGTTTGACCAGCGCAAAAAAAATGAAGTTGCATCGTCCCTTAATTTAGCCATCGCAGTGGCACACATGCAATGCGCCTCCGCTGATGTGATAGTGCCGCCAACCACAGCAATGCAGCATTTGCGGTACGGTTGCCGCCCATACGAAACAACAACTTGGTCAAGGTCCCCAGACACCAGCACGAAATTCCGCTGCCTCCCCGCCAAACGGGGATTGTTTATTCCGTCCGGACAGAAGGTCCGCTCTCTTCGGGGAAATTCGGTGGCGGCCATCTCGCAAAACTGCGACGTCGCTGTCACATGATACGTACTGTACGCGTTGACAACCGATTTCTCCCACGTGTGAATACCTTTTAAGCCCGACTCCAAATATTAGCCTCATTGGACCTCACGTGGGACCTCGACTCCGATATTGTAAAAGGCTGGGTAGGAACGTCGATTGCGGTGATTTTTTGAGGCGATAGAACGCTTCCTGGGCAGTGCTTTAGAACTCTCTGTGTATAGCCAAAATTTGCCGTAGAGCTTGGTGAGGGGCCCTCTTAACATTAACACTGTTTGATAACCGCGGCAGATGGGCCGGATCAATAACCAAGCGCATACAGCTTGAGCATGAAATAAAATGTTTAATCGGCGTTGGTGATTGCTATTATCCCCGTTAGTCGAGAGGGGAGTGGAAGGGGGGAAGGAAAAAGAAAACTCACTGCTGTGTTGACCAGAGGGCGAGTGTGACGCTACGGAACACATCCCCCCCTCAATCTACATGTCCGCAAAACGCACTGCAACGCGTTTAAAACTTTCTTCGCTGAGGAACTTTCGGACAAGTGTTTAAATATTCCCTCCGACAAGAGTCGATTGCCCAGTCTCTGTAACGCCGACTAGAGTTATTTTTTAAGCACACTGTAAAAAGGGCAGTTGAAAAGGAGATGCATGATTGTCTCCTCGAAGCCACAGCTGTCACGTGCAGAACTGCCAGCCATGCCAATATGGAATGAATAGGCAATGGTGAATGCCACGCTGAGCCACAGGCGGTATAGAAGTGTTTCTTCGGCTCGCGTTATTCCAGGCGGTAGAGGGAGCTGCAGACGCGGATCCAAGCTATATGGAGATAAGTGTGGGTAAATTCAGGTCGAGCTCCAGTGTACGGATGCACATAAAGCTTTCGCGCCAGTGTGCTTATTTCTAGTTGCATCCGTTTTCGACAGTGCATATTATTGCAGGCAGATCGAGCGGCCTTATTCACACGTTCGTTATCAGAGATGCTGCAATGGCCCGGTAGTCGATGTTGTGTGCCTTGTCAGTTGCGTAGTGATAAACTATATCTATAGTATGATGTCAACGACGAGTTGTTCGTTAGATCCACGATTAAACAGTGGGATCGGCCAATGCCTTAAGCCCACAGAAGATGGACCGTGACTGAGGGGGTTGAAGGTTCTTCAGTAATGAACTGCATAGTATACACAAGGGGCTGCGAGGTCTGCTGCTGTCGACGGCGTGAAAAGAGATGTCTTGAAGTTGATGATAATTGACTTCATGAGAATGACCACCTCATCTGCTTAGCTTGCGAATGAAACCACACGGTCCGTGCAAACGTGAACGCCACCACTGATCTTCGCATGCGGGAATAGCAACGTGGCCTATTGCAGGGCTAAATATGACGTCTCACAATGTTTTTTTTTGTTGTTGTTGTTACCAGGAATGCTGAAGAGAGCTTGGAGTGACTACGCTTACATGCATCCGAAAAAAGCTGTTCGAGTCGGCTTTTCGGGTTGAAAATTAGTCGTGGGGTTCTTTTAAATGTTAGCAGGTCAGCCCGAGCAAGCGTCGAGGCGATTTCGGTAAACCCGGCCTGCATCAGGTTGGTTGATTCGCAGAAGCCACTTAGGAAGATGCATCTAAACGTGGGAGGGCCTGGCTGGGTCAGCTAGGCTTCTGAGTCCACCCGCTCATGTTCAGTTCATGTAAAAGTAGTTAGTGTCTGCAGGCAACAAAGTGGTAAAGATGGTACTGTCGGCGTGAACCTGGACGTCACAGTGACAATACCGTTGAACGTTGAGTGTGGCCTTGTACTGGTGGTCTGCCGGGTGGGCCGGAAGAAAGGAAAAAAAGGCCAACCAAGTATCGAAGCTAAAGAAGACAAGCTAGACGTAAGTACATGGTGGTTCAAATGATTCGATTATTAAATGTTGATTAATCTCTCTATTCTGTTTCCTTCTATCTCATTCCCATGTTCATTATTCACTCATTTCGTGTCTTATTCGTATCATATTTCATGCGCAATTACATCAACATTTTCTTCTTTAGCGTCAAGACTTGGGGTGCTATAACGTAAAACTATTCCAAACTTTTCTATTTCAATTCTGCTATCAGCCCTCGGTGATTGGTCAAAAACTTTTTTCGACCCCCCCCATTTCACCTGTCTCTCACGCGACGTCACGAATACCGCAAAACCTCCCCATCTGACATGATGTGTACACACTGATTATGCATGATTTGACAGAAAAAAGAAAAACAATTATTTCCGATTCGACCCCTTTTCGCCATTAGCGCTCGGCTATTCGTAAAGAGTTTTCGGGCTGCACCCACTTCACCTGCCTGTCACGCGACGTCAAAAAACCGCACAAACTCACCGCGTCAAAGTGACGTGTACGCGATAAAGATGCATTAATATGCCGAACAAAACTGAATTTTTTTTCGGAATAGCCGCAGGCTGTCTCGTTCCGAAAAGAATAAAAGATGGCTGCCGCCGATCGCTGAGACGCTGGCTACTCGTACCTGCCGCAGAGCATGGGTGTATTTGCGTATAAAACTTCTTGCGTGACCGTGTAACATTTTCAAGCACTTTCGGCATGTTTACTACCTCATTCTGCCAACTCTTCTTTGCTGACGGTCAGTTTTAGAGTCATTCTTAAGCTTCCGTTGCATGCCACCACTATTTTCGACCAGCCACCACAAGCTAAGTAAGGGAAAGCCGACCAATCGCACACGCCGGCACCACCCTCTTCATCCGGTTATCGATTTTCAGTGCACTGGATCTGCCCCAGTGAATCCCTCTCCACTTGAGCGTTCTCCTCGCCTCTTGTCAGCCAATTAGATACGACAAACCGCTCAGTGTAGGCAATGTTATTCGTTTTTCTAGCAAACAAAAGATACCTCCTATGAACGAGGAGAACGTTTGATTGGTCTCTTCAGACAACCCTGCGGGTGACCGCCCGGTGCTTGCGTGGGTGGTTACGCAAATTTTACGTCCGGAAATTGGAATAGAAACATATTGGAATAGTTTTACGTTATAGGGCCCTTGGGTGACCTTTTGTTTCTTTTTTTTTTAACCAAGAGGCCAGGTAGGTCGTTCCAGGAGATAGTGCAGTTTATGGTGCAATGTGGTTACTTGTTGATAGCATTGGCTTTAATTACGGCCCTACCGATTAGTTTACCTACATTGCGACTAATTATCGCTTCTTGTAGGCACCGCCGAAGCCGCTTTCAAGACATCATTGTCTTGCACGAGCGCTGCTTAGTCCAAGTGAACACTTTACTTCCCAAAAGTGCGCCGTACGATAGCTTTGCCTCAACATGACTGTCTGCAGCGGTGTACCCTCTACAGGGGTACAGTGCAATGTACTCCTGTACCGTTAATTTTACCTACTCTGCGACTCATCCTCGCTTTTTCAGTTATATCGACACTCCAAGCGCATTTTTGCGTCGCTGTCGTCGTGATGTTCCGTATAAATTCCAAGGGCGATAACACTGTTGCCGCGTGCCGTATGCTGTATGTGCGTGTGAAAGCGTGCGAGGGTGAGCCGATCGTCACGGTACAAAAGCGGGGAGGAAGCGCGCCGTCATACGTCATGCGCAAGGAGCCGGGGTAAGCGAAGGTTGACAGGCGTGCACGGTTTGCTATAGAGCTGGAAGAGCTAAGTCTGCGAACGTTCACTGGCATCGCGTCTAACCTCATGACATTGGCTGTTCAAGGCACCTTGTTGGGTAGTGTGCGAAGAATTAACAAGATCGGCTGTTTCTTTTACTTTGCTTGCGCGTCTCATGACGTAAGTGGGGCATGAGTCTCCTTCGTGCCCAGGTGGCGCGTGAAACGGTGCTGGATGATGAAGCACACGAAGTCGTAAATTCATGCCATATGGACTTCGGCTTCCTTCACAGTGAGCGAAAAGAAGTAGCTACTTACTGAATTTGGTTCATATGCCACGTGGAGCGTTACTGTACCTTACAATATTTGAAGACTTTCGACAACGCGCTCAACAAAAAGTGATACATAGACGGATGACATTTGCGACGACTGTAACGGAGCGAGCTATATTTTCACTTAATAACAATTTGAAAGCCTCACCGATACTCGGTGGCTGTGTGGTATCCAGAAAAATTCTGCACCTCCTCGCGAAACATCCGCCTTTGAAGGTCGCCGCTCTCTGTGTATGCGCCGATTTCAGATCGAAGCGTGTTTTTCTCGGTCAAGAGATGGAGTGGGGGAATAGATGGGGAGGGTAAGTTTCAAGGAAGGGCGTGCTACATCAGGGTAGCTCCATGAGTTTAATCAAATCTAAGTGCACCATTACATACTGACACTATGAGCTGCTCTTTCATACGGTTTACTTAAAAACAGGTACATTTAAAGGGCGGTAACGGCGAACCTCTGACGAAAACGATACTCTTGCTGCTCGTGAAGAGAAAGGCGAGTGACCGTTGCTTCAGCAGATGTTGATTATGCTAATGAAGAGCCACTCCGTGGGACTCCTCGTCGTTACGTCACTGATTCCCGGGTGAGCACGAGGCAGGTTCTCTCTGCAGGATACGCAAAAAGGCGCCGAATGCGTATTCACAACGTCAGTATAGGACAAGCGACGTTTCTTTGGGCGCACTTGTTAGCCATGCGACACGGCGGGGCAAATGTGTGGTAACAACTACAAGAAAAGGTAAACGAAGTGCTACGATCTATGCTCACCTTTCACATATATCAATAAAAAATCAAATTCATTTATTACCAAGTCTTTTTTATTGTTGTTTGCCTCTCCCCTTCTCATATGTGCGGTTGCCTTCGCGACAAAATAAAGTGTACCGCGCACTGCTCCTGCGTATGGCATACCACCCAACAAATCCTCGGTGCGCGACTCGGCAATGAAAGGCGAAACTCCGTCGTGAAAGAATGCGTAACCTTTGTAATGGGTTGTAACGTCGCATTCCGTGAATGACCGAGCTTGAGAAGGCAACAACGTAAGTGAAGAAAACGCAGACGCTTCCCTTTATTCTATTAACTGAGACGGTCTTGTGGGCAGCCTGCGTGCTCTTACCACTCCAACAACCGCCGACGTTGTCATTCGGAACGCGCTTTTGTTTCCCGTGTGCAGCATGGTGCCACGTAAAAGAAAGACCATGTCTGAAGAGACGCAGTCGATGCGGTCTTGTGCTTGCGATGTCAGAAGCTGACGCCCCTATAAACTATAACACTAGGGGCAGCCACAAAGGACTCAGGTTCTCATCAGTAAAACAAGAGCCGGTTGCACCTCACGGACGACATCGTTGCGTAATGCAAGTGCATGATGGCTACAACTTAACGACCATGACTGCCAGCATTCAACGCTGAGAGTGCAGTACTACACAGTACGTGTGTGAAAATACAGTGACATGCGAGATAATAAAAGAACTCCAGGAGAACCACCGGTGAGGTACTTTGAGGAGTTGCACGCGAGGTTGACATAGTCAGCTACGCTTAACGCTATCCCACTTCCCATTCCCCAGCCAACTTCTTGGAAATACTTTAAAATAAATTCTCTCGTTCCCTGAGAACAATGGCAAAATTTTCGTCAACCTTTCTTTCATCGGTGACAGTTTACCGACGTACGGTTGCAGTAATTTTGAGTGAGACCTCAATATAAAAATTCAATGAAGATTTTCTTTTATATTGTATATAATGAACCGAACCTCATAAAATCAAGACAACAAAAGATGATCGTCGCTTCTTTTAAAAACGCTAGCTACAAAGACGATATTTAAGCTGCACTGGCGGATGGATAAGCGCTGTCTCAATAAGCTTCAGCTCTCAAAGTATCTTACGGGAATCTGAGGAAGTATGAAAACTGCAAAAGCATATGGCCTTCAGGTACTGCTACTGCAAGCCTAAAATACGCGGAAGAGTCAACACACACACACACACACACACACACGCATGCACACGCACGCGTACACACGCACGCACACGTATGCATACGCGCGCTCACACACACACGCATTCAGGCACACGCACACACACATACACACGCACGCACACACGCACGCGCACACACACCCACATACACACGTACGCACATGCACGCATACGCACACAGACGCACACACACGCACGCACGCGCACATACACGTACGCACACACACACATACACGAAAATACACGCACGCACACATACCCACACACACACGCACGCACACGTACTCACTCACACATACACACGCACACGCGCACACACGTACGCACTCACACACGCGCGTACGCACATGCACGCCACGCACGCGTACACACGCACGCACACGTATGCATATGCACGCATACGCACATACACACGTACGCACATGCACACACACACGCGCGCACACAAACGCATACGTGCACATGTACGCACACGCACACACACACGCGCGCACACACACAATACGTGCAAACGTACGCACATGCACACACACGCGCGCTCACATAGACGCACATACACGCATACACACACGCACACACACACACAAGCACACACACGCAAGCACATGCATGCATATGCACGCACAAACATTTACGCACACACACACACACACACACACACACATTGCACCATTTGGGGCTTGTCTTGTCTGCCTACAATAATAGACATCTATCTAGCGTGTTCTGCCTATCTACAACGCTGAGGTCCCCGTGTTTTCAATTAATTCATGAACATCATGCATGCATCAGCATGACATAGCGTTCGTGACAGGAAAACAGCAAGCGCATAGAGGGGTACGCAAAAGGGCTGATGACGAATATTGTTGTAAGACAAGAGAAGGCCCAAAGGCTGTAAACATATTTAGAGTGTGGGGTCTCAGTGTGAAGTTTTGCAATACAGTGAAAGACAGATTTGAAGTGAGTAAATAGAATGTATAATACAGCCGTTTGCATCCACAAAGACGACATTAAGGAGTGGAGGAACTGAAAAATGCATCTACGTCACACACCGTGAATATCTTCGAGGAGATCGTGAACGGAAAACTGCAAGGAGGATACCTAGCCGACATGGAAAGTTGATTTGAATTTATGCCTTAGAAATCTACTACAGCCGCAATCTTCGGACAGACACGAATGATGAAGAGGTACGGCAAAACCCAGCAAGGCCGCTCTACAGTGTGTTCACAGACCTGTAAAATGTATGTGACAGACTGCGTAGGCAGAAAAGGTGCTCGAGCCTTAGAGGGATAGGACGCCACATAGAAGTATATTCGATTGGTCAAGGAAATAGACAGTGAAGCAAGAATGAAGGTTCAAACCTGTCTCAGACAAACAAAAAAACTTGGATAGGAAAGTGGGACGAAGGTTGCAAACTGCTATTAAATACTGTGATATGTGCTGTCACTTACCATATTGTAATGGAAGCGCTTGGGGGCGTTTTGTACATAGGTATTTTCATGTGCAACGTCGAAAGTGGAGTTTTGGTGGAAGCCATAATTTAGTCGAAAGTTGTTGAAAGATTAGTAGGAGTGTGCATCCATGGGAAACCCTGCAGTGACTAGAAGACCTGAAATCGGACTACACGTAAATCAAGAAGACCATACTTCTTTTCTTGTGAACCCGAACTCAAATTCATTGCATTACCCATATCTTGCGGTAAACAGTATGTAGGGAAAATGTGATGTATAAACGACCCCCTACCATGTAAACAGGTTTGTCTCTTTTAGGGAATTTGGCCTCGTTGCATAACTTCAGCCCTTAAGGGAGGACAATATCCTCCATTCGAACGGAGTTTTTTCACACCCTTGTGTTTGGTGGTGTTATGGGGAGTTATGGGAGTTTTTAAATTCTCCTTTGAACACCAACCCTAGAGTGGTTGCAAGAGTCTATATGGGGAATTATGGGAGTCTTTAACTTCTCCTTTGAACACCAACCTCTGAGGGGTCGCAGGTGTCTATATGGGGAATTATGGGAGTTTTTTAATTCTCCTTTGAACGCCAACCCCTGAATGGCTGCAGGAGTCTATATGGGGAACTTTGGGAGTTTTTCACTCCTCTTTTGAACACCAGCACTATGGAAGTTCTTATGAGGAGCTTTTACAAGTTGACATGGGTATTTTATTTTGCTTCTTATGGGAATTTATGGGAGAAGCGACGGGAGTTCTTACGTACATATTTTCGGAAACGTTTGGCTTTTTAAGGGAGTTTTGAACGATACTTTTGGGAAATTATATTGCCTCCTTGTAGGAGTGCTTAGGTATAAACCTGGGAGCCATTGTTCCCATATTTTGGGAGCTCTCCTTAAGGGAGCACTTATGGATACTTTTGAGAGTTCAATTTGTGCTTTTTATGGGAACATATAGGAGAATGATTGGGAGTGAATTTTTACAGTTTTAGGGAGCTGTTTTACTAAGGGAGTTTTAAACATATATTTTGGGAGTGCATTTTAGCTCTTTATTATAGCTTTTACAGGTAGGTCTGGGAGATAAATATGCGCCTTTTGGGAATTTCCCGAGGTTGAAGGGAGTTCTTTTTGTGTGTCTGTTTAGTAGATTGTGTCTGACGTGTGCAAAAATCATGACAAAGCAATATAATGTCTGGAAATTTATTGCAGTTCCAGAATCAAATGGGACAGCATGATAGTACAACCAATTACTATTAGTATAATGAAAGTGAAATAATTCCATAAATTGGATACAAACAAGCAAACCAGTTTGACAGGAAATTCAAGCATATTGCAAGCTTCAGTACAGTTGAAAATCTACAAGTGCAGCCAAGACTGAAATTGAGTGATTCAAAACATCATGAGCTATTGGGCAGTCCTTGCATGCATTAGAACAGGCCACATTTGTTTCGCATGTAAACGAGCTTGCTACAAAAATGATGCAAAGGAGGCCAGACAGCACCAATGACCTAGAACATAGCGACAGTACCTTTGAATACCTATGCTATTTCTAATAGACATCTACGTACATCTAATTCTCTTATGTAACATGCA
The DNA here is from genome assembly GCF_038994185.2 of Dermacentor albipictus. NCBI lineage: Eukaryota > Metazoa > Arthropoda > Arachnida > Ixodida > Ixodidae > Dermacentor > Dermacentor albipictus. The sequence goes on from NW_027225578.1 coordinate 3,674,522, forward strand.
GCTGCAAAGAAAAAGAAGCATAGGTAGTACCACCCATTCTGAATTAATTTCCTTAGCACTGTGCAGTACCTGAAATTCAAGCTTGCCAGCTAGAGAACATGACAAGTTCACAGCCAAATGGGCATAATGTGACAGCAGTAGACAAACAGATGATATCTCAGGCTGAAGTTAATTCAACAAGGGGACTAGTCATCGTCAGGGAAAGAAAATCCAAGCAGACAATTCCAGCTCACACTTACATGCATACACAGATGTCACTACTTAGGTTCTTGTTGTGATGCCCCATGACCTAAGTCAGCATCAAAGAGGCTCATTAAAGAGTGGCACATATGCAGTGGCACACGCCCAGTGTACATAGACAAGTTTGTGTCAAAAACGTTCATTGAAGAGCTGCATCTACCCAGTGGCCCAAAGTGCTCGTAGTAGCCCCAGGGGCACGTACTGAATTTCCCTAAATATAAGGAGTTTTTTCAAAATTTCTGGCCTCAGAAGACGCCTCGCATTATATAACCAACATAGACATAAACAACAAGATCACTCATAGAAATCGGTGTCAGCAACCTGCCAAACTCCCCTACTTCTACACACCTTGCGATCCCAACTAAACCCCCATGTTGAGCATTTAAACTTACCTCACCCTCTCTATGCACTCACTCATTTTGCTGGATATCCATGGAGTGGAGAAAAGTGAACTATATAAATACTGCCAAGAAAAGCGGTTGTTACCCTAACGAAGAAGTTTACTTCCCAAAAAAATTTCTCCACCTGATATAACACTTGTTCTACCTCTGCTGATAACCTTCAGCTGAAAATTTCATATCACACAAAGCAGCAATTCAACTATTATTTTTAGTTTTATAATGAAACATAAATTTCTATAGGATGTGAAAGAAAATTTAATACAGGAACCCTTAACAGTATCCATAAGTGTGAAATTTTTACACAGGCAAAGAGGCAAACATTTCGCCACCAGGACACACATAAGGCGTCATTACAAACATTTTCTCTGCAAAAAGCCCTAACACCCTGACAACAGGTGGTTGCATGGAGCCATGCATGCATTTAAAAAATATAGGTATTTTGTATTTTCTTCTTCCGCAAGATCAAGGCAGGCAGGCTGTGATGCTGTGCAAGCAGTGGTGGCCTTCAAAAGGGAAGGAATCCACACAAAAAGCCATGGTACTGTTGAGATAGCAGTGCGTGATAGGGCGCATTCTGAAAAATCAAACGTGAATAGATTATGTACCTATTGTATTGCAAACTGACACCGCAAGAATATTTAAACATAGCATCACGAATTATTCGACAGTGCTGGGCCATTCAATGCTACCACACCAAGTGTATCTTGGCCACCTCAGATTTTAGGAAAGATTACAGCCCATTGTACAGTTGCAGATTGGAGGAAGTGGAGAGTATGACGAAAGCCCGTCTGGTCGGGATGATGCATGCTAAAAGGAAGAGGTCCAGACACTGACCAAAACAGTTTAAAATAGTTATTTACGTTTTGGATCCCCCATGGGAGCCTTGTAAACACGGCTCCCGTGGGGGATCCAAAACGTAAATAACTATTTTAAACGATTTTTGGTCGGTGTCTGGACCTCTTCCTTTTAAGTTGCAGAATGCACACACAGAATACTTCGCGGAAATTTCGCATCGTGTGAGCATCGTTGTCTAGTAGGCTAAGAGAAAGCTAAAACAATACCCGCCGTGGTTGCTCAGTGGCTATGGTGTTAGGCTGCTGAGCACGAGGTCGCGGGATCGAATCCCGGCCACGGCGGCCGCATTTCGATGGGGGTGAAATGCGAAAACACCCGTGTACTTAGATTTAGGTGCACGTTAAAGAACCCCAGGTGGTCAAAATTTCCGGAGTCCCCCACTACGGCGTGCCTCATAATCAGAAAGTGGTTTTGGCACGTAAAACCCCATGTATTATTATAAAGCTAAAGCAAGTGTTTCTACGAATAGCCACAAGGCTTTCCAGAATGTTTCATTATGTGAGATGGGCCATATAGTGTTTTTTTTATCTGCAAAAAGTATCTTCTTATTCTGACTTGATTAAGTATAATAGACCTTCGAGCAATTTCTGAAAAGTATTTTATGCAGCTAGGGTGGTTTATAGGTGCAAATAACCAATTTAGGATCCCCTATCTTGTAGTGAAGAAAGAGCTTACATTAAAAAAACCTATAGCTTCACTGATTAAAAGTTTCTGAAATTTTGAACCAACTCTTTATATCTGCAGAAGCTCTTTAATTAGGTATTAGGATGCGTTGCAGCACTGACAATGAAAGGAAATCCTGACAACACATTACAAAAACTAATAAAATGAATGTGTTCTTGATGACATGTGTTGTTTTATTATACATAGATTATACAAAACACCAGCAGTAATGCACATATCTTCAAAGTGCACACAGTTCACCAACATAATAATAAATACAGGTCAACATCATAAAGCAACGCATAGGTACTGGTTTTTTTTTCACATTGGCCTAAAAGCCAATCACATGAGCATTCAGCCACCATATAAACAGCACCTGCTTGCACGAATTCAAAAAACTTTCAAATGTGCAAAATTGTTTAGGAGCATTTAAGCAATGGGCATGACACTACTTTCATGGTTAATTTGTTGCCTGTAAAAGTGGTGAATCAGGTGAACTGCTAGTTGTCCTTCCGGTGAAGGATATTGCAGAAAATGTGAGGACAAAAAGATTATAGGAGCTGTTTGGAACCTATGAATGTTAAGAAAGAAGATAATATGCGATGTTACCATGCTGACAGACAGTCAGATAAAAGGTGGTACAAAGAAAATATTATATATAGATTACACAGATGCAACCATTCTGCTTCTTTATTGGTGCAAAACTCGGCAGTTACAGAAGTGCTTCATCCCCTGAACAATATTTTCAGCAATACCTTCTCTATGGAGTTCTATTGAGGATGCATCAGATTTGCATGCTACAAGTGGTTTGGGCTGTTCAGAGACAGTCATCTGGCTTGTAAAAGCAAGAGCACGACGAAATACTACAAGCGCTCCAGAAAAATGCTTACATGGTAAGGGAAATGACAAAAACAAGAATGTGGATGAAAAGACCAAACTACCCGAAATTCTAATTTTAGCAGTGTAAGGTGTTATGAAATATAATTACAGTTCTAAGACAATGCAAAATACCAGCATGATATGCAGACAATGGGTACTGGATATCAAGTGACCTCACTAAACGATGATTACATACATGAAAAGGACACATTCGTAGGAAATTTCACAATACACGACATATAAACTATGTGATTCATGATGCGCCCATGTCATACATCATATTGTTCAAGTAACCAACTTCTTTATTCAAGACCCCAGTAGAAGGTTTGTTAATGCAGTTATTGGTTTCTTGGATGGAAAAGACCTAGTATACAAATCTGCATTTCCCCTGCCTTATATTTGGAAAGTGCATGTGTACAGTCAAATTTTGGCACAGTTTCGCATCTTTTGCAATGTTTTGTGAGATATCCAGATGGTTACCTCCTACATCTGTGCACAATGCTCCTGCAGCCTGCCATTACCACAAATCCTGGTCAATCCTACGTAATACCCCAGTCACACGGGCACTTTCAAAGTCCTTTGAACCAAAGATCCTTTACTTCGAGGGAGAATGCGCACTGACACACAGGCACAGCAAAGGAGCCCTACTGGAAGGGAGCTTTGAGTCAAAGGAGTGCGCGTTCATCCTTTGAAACCTCAACGGAATACTCTCGAGCCTAGAGGGCGTCTGACAGCAGAAAAAAATTATATCTAAAAGTATGGAAGTTCAATTTTTACCTCTTCAGAACGAGCTTATAAGAACTGAATACTGTTACTAAAGTAATAAACACTTTCGGGACACCCGCAATCCCCATCATGAAAGCGCCGGTACAGCAACGCCGGTACAGCCTGTCGTCCGCAGCAACATTGACACAACATGGGTGCCACATGCAATTTGGTTCTTTGGTTAGGGGCTGCTAGGGATCCCAGTCTCCTTGACCCATTTCTGCACGTCTTCTTCCCTTGTCACTTTTGTATTGTAGTTCTTTACCGCGTTTACGTGTACCTACCGCTGCCTAGCCACAACGAACGAAACAAAGCAGCTCAAGCAAAGGCAACAACAAATAATCGACGCCAACGTGTGGTGTACGAAGCGGTACACATGGTGGCCATCATTACAATAAATACATCCGTATGTTGTAAAGTAACGCCTTTACTACGTGTGCATATTGTTTTGATGTTTCTATGTATTAAGAAAAATAAATGTTGCTGAAAAAAATGTGACAAATTTATTATAAGACACATTGGGCCATATTTTTTTATTACTTTCGAGGTGATGGCAGTGCTAAGGATACGTTGCGGTTTCTGTTAAAAGCTTCAACGGAGACTACCTGGAGACCATGTCGCACCGACATATATCCCTTGAACTAATGTCCCTTTGAAAGCTCAATGCTCCTTAACATCAAAGGAGATTTGGCATGCTCGCGTGACTGAGGTATAACACTTGCTGCTGAAGGCATTAAAGGCACTCAAAGGTGCCTAAAAGACAGGCTGAGCATACTGCGCAGGTTAGCGTTAACACGCTAACCTGCAAGGCCTGAAAAACTTGCAGGACATTGTAAAAGATGTCAATACATGGCAAAATACAACAGCACAAAATACTCAGAAAATGTAAAGCTAAATGTGCACACTCATATATAAGGGCCTTCCCAGACAAACCGATAAATGCAATAGCACACATTTTATTGAAATCTCGAATAGAAAAATTGATTACTTGAAAAAGATGTACGGTACACGCAAAATCGTATGAGTGATGTATCTTATATGTCACATATAGTGAAATTTTGCTGAATATATGAGCTTTTCATGCATGCATATAATTGCACTCATGTACTAAAACCAGTTCATGTGCAGTGCTCATCCTGTGCATTTCATGTGTTTCATCTTATAGTGTAGTAACTATGTTTCCTAATGCCAGTAACCAACTCTCCTAGCGTTCAGCAATAGTATGCAAGATTATTCTTAGAAGTATGATAGCGTGAAAAAACAAGGATACAGACCTATCAACAGGACTAGCATCAACTACAAGCTGATTTTGCTCCTGGATGGAAATGAGTATTAGTAACCGTAATCATTACCAATGTTTCAGTGAGGGAGTGGGTGAACCCAGAACTCGCAAGAAGAATAACTACAGCAGCCACATGGCTGAACATATGAGCCGTGGGTGTTTCCCTATCTTCCAGCACATGAGGTTAGTTGCAAAGAGCCCTGGCAGAGCTGAGCGGGAAGTGATTGTGGTTTTCCACATTAGCAAACAAAGATTGACCTGTGTCGGAAAACAATCGCCATCTCTCGTCAAAAACATGTAATTTTGTATGGAGCACTTATTCTCGATTCATTACACACATTTAGTTAGGTGACTAATTTGTTTCGCTACTGTTCTTAGTGCCTCCTACAAGATTAACCTTTTCCATGCCAATTTTATTTTCAGAAAACCACTGAAATTTCCAAAATATTTTTATTAGCTATTCTTTGTGAAGAGTTTTCATTACTGCAATATCAGCAGTTGGTTTACAATTTTCTGCTGCCTTTTACTAGCTGTTTTTCATGTTTTTAGGTTGCAAACAGACAAGGAGGCAGAAACAGTCTACATGAAGCATATTTTTTGGAAGAAAGTCAAGCGTGCTTTTGTTATCCTACATGAAACATGTTATTGCAGGAAGAAAGGTGGTTAACCGAGGGCCCCAATTTTTATTAGTCATATCATAAGAAGCCAACAAATACTGACACCAAGGACAAGATAGGGGAAATTACTTGACCTTAATAAATGAAATAATGAAACGATAAATTATCGGAAATGAAAGTGTATGAAAAAACAACTTGCCACAGGTGGGGAATGATCCCACAACCTTTGCACTTCGTGCGATGCTCTACCAATTGAGCTACCGCGGCGCTGTTTACCCATCCACTTTCTTGGGTATTTATGTTTCCTTGTAGAACCCTGGGAGTGTTAGCCAGCGTCACCACTCACAGACCTTGGCGGCGGACGTGGAACATCCTTTCTGCCGCAGGCATCACGAGAACGTGATCTTTTTTTGGATGAAGGCAACCAATTTTTATTAGTCATATCATAAGAAGCCAACAAACACTGACACCAAGGACAACATAGGGGAAATTACTTGAGCGTAATAAATGAAATAACGAAACAATAAATTAATCGAAATGAAAGTGAATGAAAAAACAACTTGCCACAGGTGGGGAACGATCCCACAAGTTCACTTTCTTTTTTGGGGGCGGGGGAAAAAATGAAGACATAATTAACTAATCACTGATCTATCATGCAAGTGATGTTTGCCTATCTCAGTAGTCTATCTAAAGATAGAAAATTAGGCTCAGGTGTTTTTATCTCTAAAAGAAAAGACAAGCTTTTATACGGCAACCTATCAACTTGGAGACCACAGTAGTAGTTCAGCTTTTATGGCATCTAGCTGTTGAACACGAGTCCAATAAAAATTAATGCAAACTATTAGTGTTCCATGCTTTTAATGCAGGGAAAAGGGACACTAAAGGAAATTATTGAGTTAAGTTAGATTGAAGGTTAGCCTTTTGTTATAACAAATTCATCATTTATAGCAAGAACAGAGCTGTTCTAAGCAAGAAAATTAAAGAACTGGAAATTCAAAGGGCACCAACTAATAAATAGAACGAAATTCTGTAGTTTTATGTGCCAAAACCACAATATGATTATGAGGCATGAAGTACGAGGCAATCTGGATTAATTTTGACCCTCTTGGTTACTCTACTATGCATACAATGCACAGCACACATACGTTTTTGCATTTCACACCCATCAAAATGCAGCTGCCATGCCTACAATTTGATCATCCACCCTCAGGCTTGGCAGCGAAATATCAAATAGCCCAACTCAGAACCCATGCTTGTCAGCAACCTTTTGCAGTGAGTGCATCACTTGGTGCTCATGAGGCAGTACTTCCAGCTGCTTCAGCTGCTTTAAAGTGTGTGCACTGCTGGCTTTTGCTGTCTTAAAGCCCTTAAAGCCCAACTACAACAAAAGTTAGGGCTGCATAAAAATGATTCAAACAGTGTAAATACAAAACAGCATTCTAGCTTTCTTGACACCGAGACTGAAATGAATGCCACAATTACCAGCAACTGGCAGTGAGGCATGACTCAGATTGCAGGGCTCCTTAGTGCGGCCTACGAGATAAGGGACCACCTGCAGCTGCCTGCAGTGTGATAAAAAACCTGGAGGCGATGAGGACTCTCGTCATAGCCACTAACCACCAGATCCATGCGTCTCCTGCTAATACAGTATTAAAAGAATATCAAAAAGAAAATTTGTTACCAGCTCTGCAGCTTTGCCAAGATCACTGCAGTAGTATTTACTACTAATTTATTACCAATCAAGCCAAAGTGAAATTTCATTGCATTTGGAATTTAAGCTTTTGCAGTAGGAGTTTTGAGATGTGATAATCACAACGCTCCTGTGCTTTGTGACATTACATCCCTAGATATTTGACAACGCCGAGGTTCTAAGTGTTTTTAGATACATCGACATCTTAATTCTTTTACAACCTAACTCTAATATGACGCATGAGAATACAGTAGATAACATTTGTGGGGTCTTTGTGCTCACAGGAGTACCGACCATCGCCGGTTCGAGCTTAGCGAGCCACAGGGCCGCGTCAGCCGTCAGCCTCTAGCGCCGCTGCGCGCGAGCTCAGGCCACAAGGGGCTACCGAGCGACGCGCGCAATAACACAGTAATGCCCTAAGTTGACGGAAACCGTTTATTGTCTCCAACGGCACCCAACACTGCGCGAACGCCCTGTCCCGGGACGGCGGGGAACCAAAGGCGTTCCGCACCATGGGCGAAAAATGCAGTTAGGGGCGCCTGTAGCACGTCGCTGCGAGAGCACAGGCTCAAGCGGGACGCACCGCTAGGAAACGTCCCGGCGGCTATGCTACTTGCTCTCGCGATGGGCCAACTCGCGAGAGCTCGGGCAATCTCCTTCGGCTTGGGCCTCCGGTGAGTGCGCCTCGGCGTGGTACGACCTCGCGCGAGCACTAGGCACCCGTTCTTCGGCTTAGCGTCGGGATAGGAACAACACGAGGTACGCGCTCCCCGCACGGGCAAAGGCGCCGTGCGTGAGCTCAGTCCCAGTCACAAAGGTGCATGTAATTGTAATTGTGTAGTTGTTTTCGTGCGACTGCGTTGGCCGACGGGCTTGGCATCCGACAATAGGATCAGCACTCTACACCTAAAGCTTTCGTTGGCCTCCAAAGAAAGTATGTTCTGTGCAGGGATGCGATTTCGACAACCGTACGGCTGGCCTTTTCCTGCATCGCTTTCCACGCTAAAAGCTCGAAACGCCCATCAAGCCGAATGGCGGGGCGTTTGAATATATAGCTCCAAATGAAGGACAACAAAACAAATTTCGCGCTTTCGAAAACAAAATGACGTCACTTCTGCTTTTAACGGACATGGCGTCACATTATTTTTTCTTCCACCGGAAGTGTTCCCACCACATACAGATGGCGCTAAGCCCCATGAACCACCGATGGACCGCCATGTTTTGAACGTATGGGCTCCTATGGAAGCTTCGCTACCACGTATATTTTATTTACCTTGTAGTTTTTTTGGCCCCTCCGATTTAGTTCCATTGTCAGCTGGCCTGCGGCCTTTAAATGATATTCCTTACATATTGTGGCTGAATATTGAGGGCACTGAACCTGGTTGAGTGGTGTAAATAGAGGGACAATATTTCGTTCTGTAGAGTATTGCTGCTGGGGATGGAGCGAGTATTAGGCTGCTTCTCGTCGGCAAAAGGAACCGGACGAGCAAGTCACGAAATGCAAGAAAACGAACGGCTTGCATGATTACGAATTCTTCCGTCGAGTAGCGTGCTCCCCCGTCTCTCCACTTCGGTCGACCTGACCGGCCGCTTTCGTTGTTTCGCTATATTTGTACATTTATTGAAGGCGTTTGATTTCCTCAATCACTAGTACAGTCTCGCTTGGGTGACCAGTGAGAAACAGCATAACTAACAACCTAACAAATACAATGGACAGCCGCCAAATCGTTGGTCAATTAGACATGTTAATGATGAGTCACATTGGACGTGATTCTTTCGTGTTTGTCCGTTTGTAAACGTGTTGCGAAAAGCTTCGTTTATTCGATGTTGTGCCCCAATTTCACCAGAAAAAGAAAAGCGGCGTGTTTCTGCTGACGCGGCACGCGCACGGATTTACGGGCAAGCCGCGCGTGTCACGTTCACACATATCGCTCAATAAAGCACTCCGGCGGTATCGACATAACGGCCGCACCACTGGTGGTAAAGGCTAGTGGTACCGGTGGTAAGAGGAGCCGAAAGGACCTAGAACCTCAGGGCACTACAAGAATATATTTCATGGTTTCACACCTGCTTACTGCATAAGTGTACAAAATACATGCATGGTATCGCACTGTACTCGTAATGCAAAAATAAACGAATTAAAATTAATTTGTAAACTAAGAAACCAAGGTGAACCTTCAATAATTCACGAACAGGTAGGTTCACACTCAACTGACTCATGAAACAGTATGCTAGCTGTGTCAAGAATCTTAATTAGTCGAGCAATTAAGGGTGGTGATATTCAATGCCTTGGGGAAATGCATGCAGAAGTAGGACAATATAGCTGTTGCCCTGTTTTTGCTCATTCCCTATCAGCTGATTAATCACTTATTCATTTATTTATTTTTATTTTCACATACTGCTGCCCAATTGGGCTATCACAGGAGTGGGTTTGTACACTGCATATAACAAAATATTCTTCTGCAAAAATCAACTTCAGCACCTTAAGAAACATGATACCTTCAAAATAAAAGATACAATCAATATAAAAAACACAGCATGAATCAAGTTAACTTTAAAAAAATTTCTCTAAAGGCAGTGGCCTAGTTTCACCTGGGAGTAATTAAGTTCCATTTTTCAATTGTATGAGGAAAGAAGCTATACTTAAATAGGTTAATATGCGGTTGAAATGGTGAAAGGCTAAGTTTGTGGCTATTCCTAGTAGGTTTCAATTTATAAGGAGAGAGATAGTTGTTCTTTAATGAGTAGCGTGGGGTGTTAATTAGATTATGCTACAATTTAAGGCATTCACGATCACACTGTTCAGACAGAGGTTGTAAACCGAGTTGTTATTTATTTTAGTCATTATTCCAAAAGTTGGAGAGTTGTAAATTCCCCTCACAAGGCACTACTGGAAATAAAATCACCTTCAGTGCTTGTCGAATGGTTGCCGCAGTGTTACAGTTGACCTGCAAAGGCGGGGCCGAGCCCTTGCTCAGAAAATGGAAGAGAGGCCGGACTCTCTCCAGCACCGGCTAACTTTGAGCACTGACTGTGTTGATCGGTATACTATTTATTGTACTACCGCACAGTACAACGACGTATATTAATGGTTAATACAGTAATAATATGCATATATAATTATGATAATGATTCAGATCTGCATCTCCTTCCTTCATCCCACAGAAAATGTCTATGGACTTGTTGCTGTCAAATCAATAAATATACTTCAGAGCATTGTCGCTTTGTCGTGACAGTGTAGAATAACACACTGGCAACATCACCTCAAAGCATTAACTATTTATTGGTCAAACCTGTGCCCAAAAAAACATGTGGCACTCAAAGCACAACAACCTAGCGGCGAGCGTGGAGTGTCAAGCGCGTCACATGACTTGTCAAAGGTCGTAACGTAATCACTGGTGCTATATATATATATATATATATATATATATATATATATATATATATATATATATATATGTGTGTGTGTGTGTGTGTGTGTGTGTGTGTGTGTGTGTGTGTGTGTGTGTATATATATATATATATATACCTTCCGCAAAGTACCACACTATTTGCATCTCGCGTTGACTGCTATCTTTCAGTTGTTAGTAGGTGTAATGCAATCCACAGAAAAAGGACCAACAATTGTATGCATATGTGTCAGTATAATCACGCAGTATCAGGCTGGGCATCAACTGAACTAATTCTTAATATCTGTAACTGTGATGAGGAAAGCATATGTCGCCTTGAAGAAGACAAGCCCACTTGTTGAAACGTTGGCTCCTGCTTTCACCTTCTCGGTTTGCTCATATCGTCTTGAATTTCCATTTCCCGCCTTCCCCGTGTTTTCCCTGGGTTTGTATACATGGTATTTTAACATGCAGCCTAAAAGATTGCAGATTCTTCTCCTATATGCATAGTTGGTACATAATTGTGAATCAGCAACACACTAAAAAAACGTTTTCTTCTAACATAAAACTGAAGCATACAGAGCTGAAAATTTATTGTGCCTACCTAGGCGTCATTTCACATATTTAAGAGGTGAATCACTTTTCTTTGTGTACATGTGCATTGGGCCAGCTCCCACATCAAACTATATGTCATCAATCTGCACAGTTGGCACAGTAGGAATTCACAAGACAAATTTTAGCACGGTGCCTTGTATACACTTTTCTACATTTCTGTATGCAAGATATAACACTACAATTTCCGCTGAAGATACTGTGCTTGTTGTGCAGGCCATGTTTTGATGCTAATGGATGGCACCTGTATAATCATGTAAGACTTTTGTGAATATATTGGCACAGGAGCACCTTTTGTTATTTTGTATGTATATATCTGACCAGCAACACAACCAAGCAGAGGTATTTTGTGTTGTAGGCGAAACAGGTGGCCACTTAGGTTTGGCAGCTCTAGATGGGCACATCGTATCTAGTCGTTCCTCACCCCACTTTAACATCTACATTTCACCGATGGGCAAAGGACAATGTTGGATTCCGTAAAATATCCAATTTCACATGCACTATGGATGACTGACTTTTGAAATAACGATGACATGATGCCTGGAAACCCATGCACCAACTTTCTTCCCATACTAGTTACCAATGCCTTACAATGTGCCTTAATATTCTTCACATGATGCGCCTGAATTTGGTGCTAGAGTGGAGAGGAGTGCAGTAGTTAACTTTGCCTTGGGGGGCCAAAATGCCCCACAACACTGCTACATCAAAGTAGCAATGCCGCAGTGCTCAATGGTGCCCTTAAAGGCATTCAGTGTAGCGCATTACATAACAGGGGAGGGAGGAGTACAAATATAAATGAGATTACAAAGTAATAGTTACAATAAATAATAGGACAAAGTACAGAACAAAAGTATGCTAACATTGCTTAGCTATTAAGAAACTGGGTGTAAGAAATCATAACAATTGCAAAACTAAAGTTATGCACGCAGCACAATCAAATATTGAAAATATGCATGCCCACATGAACTGCGGTATTAATACAGGTATTTATTAGTAATTCACAAAAATAACTAAACAAGAATGTAATAAAAAAGGCAACTAATTACCAGTGCGTAGCACGTCGTAAAATTTTAGTGTCAGATTCTGTGGCAATATCAGAGGGAAAGCACTTCCATTCAGTGATGATGCAGGGTGTAAAAGAGCATGCATATTGTAACGTGTGACATGGTGTGCACTTGAATTTGAGGTGGTGATCCCAACATAAAAAACAACAGCTGGTGACTGAAAGAAATGATTGTGAAGGGAAATATGATTATAAAGTTTGTCAAGCAGGCAAAGACGCACTGATTTGTGGCGAGGGGTAGTGCTTGTAAATCAGTACGTCCTTTTAATGATGACGCGTAAGTGTAAGATGAATAGTTCGAAAATATGAAGGTGAGCAGCCCAGCTTTGAACAAATGCAATCTCGTCAACAATGTATACCTGCCAGAGTACTATATTAGTGACGCGTATTCGAGCTTTGTGTAGATTAGTGTAGTGTAAGCAAGTTTATGTATGTTGACAAGAGCATGCTTTAGGTTTCATTTGATGATGCCAAGAGAGTGACCAACTGCTGCAAAGATGGAGTAAATGTGGTGGTTGTAATGGATGTAAATGAAAATGAAAACCTGGGCTGGTAGTTGAATGTTCAACTGGGATCTTCGAAATAGTCGATGACTTGTGAAATAATAATGTGTTCCATAAGTTTGCAAATTGTGCTGGTTGATCTTCATTTGTAGTTAAGGGATGAGAAACACTCGCCGGATTTATAGAATGGGATGACTGTAGCCACTCATTAGTTTTAGGAATGGACCCAGAGGGGTATGTCGAGACACTGTGACACATTCTTGAGTAGCTTGTTACTAAATTCGCTGTGACCAGCTGTGACCAGATGTAGATGAATGTTTTCAATCTGTTTAGTAAGGTATAAATGCCCGACTCATTAATAACAATTTCAGACGTGTCAGATTGCATGGGGAAATCAGGGCATGCAGTGATCTCTTCGCAGGTGGACACTCAACAAAACATGTCATTTAATGACTGCGCACACTATAACTCGGGAACTACATCACCACCAGAATTAGGATTATGTCAGGCTGTGAATAGGGGTTTATTACATGCCATAATCACTGTTATTCATAATAAATCATAGCTGTAAACTTGCTGACGCGTGGATTTTAGTAGCATCTGGCATTCTTTGCCACATAATATGCATCTTTGCCATGCCATGTTTTCTTTTTTGTTAAAGATAAGCAGACCTACTATAACTGCATGATCAGACAGCCCGTGCAGGTGAGTAATGCCGGAACAGATTAGAGGATCGCTCGTCGAGATGAGGAGGAGGAATAAACATTTATTTTTGAAACAGTATCCGGCTTAAATCCCAGTTCTATTCTCGGTGGGAGGTCTCCTCATTCCAGGAACCCTCTGGCCTTCGCTGCCTCCTTGGCCCTGGCGACGAGGTGTCATTGTTGTTTCAGGCCCTCGGAGACAAGCTTGGCTAGCTCCCACGTTTCAATGAGGTCTTCGCTTTCTTGTCTGGCGTTATGTTCTTTCGGTGAAGGCTATGCATCTGTATTTAGATGCTATGGACACTCGAGAATCAGGTGCGCCAAGGTGTCTGGTAAGTCGCACATTGGGCAGTGGTATCCTTGTAGCATTGGGTATAGTCCGTGCATGAGTATTCCGTGGGTGTAAGTGTTACTCTGTAGTCTTCCGAGTGTGGTACTTTCTTCTTTGGTGAGGTTTGGGTGAGGTGGTGGCTACACCCTGCATTCCAGCCTGTGATGTTGAAGGATCGCTGAGTGGGTGACGGGTACGGTCTGTGCTCCTGCTGACGCAGACCGGGCATCTTGAGAGTAGGAAGGGTTGGTCCGGCAGGTGTGGCCTCGAGCCGCGGCATGTGCTCCTTCGTTCCCCTCCAGCCCGTCATGCGCAGGAACCCAGGTCACGCAGGTGTAGGGTATCAGAGTGCTGTCGTGCTTCAATATCTTTAGTGCTTCTGTCGACACGTGACCCTTAGCGTAGTTCCTGACAGCTGCTTCAGAATCAGAAAAAAAACGACAGCTGCGTCCTTGCACGTGGTAGTTGCTAGGGTGATTGCAGTCTCTTCTGCAGTCTGAGGGTTTTGTGCATGGACTGTGGCAGACGCAAACTCCCTGCCCTGAGAATCTACGGCGTTCAGGGCGTAAGCATTTCTTTGCCAGTATTTGGCTGCGTCGATGTATCTGGCGTCCGGATCTTGCTGGTGTGTTCGTCGTAGGGCATCCACTCGGGTTTCTCTTCCTGTCTTGTTGTACGTGAGGTGCATGTTTGCGTGTGATTGGTGCTATGCTCAAGAATTTGCGGATGTTTGGAGGAATTCTTCCTTTTCGGTCCATGGTGGCTTATAAAGGTTTCACGGCAGCTCGGCCGTTGCAACACTGATCTCCCGGTGGGCGTGAGGCTAAGTCATTCTAACTGACTGGCTTTATGCGCTTGCTAATTCTTGCCAGGGGTTGTGTACGCCCATCTTGAGAAGTCTCGTAGTGGAAGCCGTAGATGGTAGGCCCAGGGCGATTTTGATGGCTTTGCATATTTCAATCTTAATTTGTCTACCTCTGATGAGATCTAGAATATTGGTCAATGTACATGATGAACAGGTTGGGAGAGTAATGAGTTGAGGTAATGGGAAGTGTAGACAGGAATGAAGGAAAACATGCTATTGAGCGTGAGCAGCTGCGACAGATTCTGTTGTCCAGTTAATAACAGAGAAATTAAAATTGCCATAAATGATCACAGTAGAATGCCAAAATAGCATATGCACTTCATTTAGAATGTTTTGAAACTCGCTTGAAAATGTTTAATTTACATCCGGAGGGCAGAAGTATGTGCTTATGATAACATTCTGCTTGAGCATTGAAGTGAAATGAAAATGTGCTCTAGGAATGAACGAACGGTAGTTGGAACTGCAAGAAATTATTTTTTTAAAGCTATGAGCATGCCACCTTCTATGCAGTTGCATCATTCACAACAAAAAACGTTGTATGCAGATGTGGAAAGAAACATTTTATTGGAGATGGTATCGTTTAGCCAAGTCTTGATTAGTGCAAGAGATGTCGCGCATGAATCAATGAGTGATGAAAGTGACATATATTTTGACATCACACTTCAACCATTTGTGTATAAGAATGACATGTTTGTAGAAGTGTTATGGGTGTGTGGTTGCATAAACTGTCAGTTTCCACACTTGCAGAAGATGAAGGTTTGGCTTGTCATTCCAAAGAATGCCGAGACAGATGCACTGCACAGTTCACTTCCGAGTCCCAAACATACGTGTCGTCGTTGACCAAGAGCTTGTTAAAAAGCAAACAAGCTAAGTGTGATCTGTCTCATACTGAATACAAATAAAAAAAATAATAAGAAAATAATATATCGGTCATTCTGATTGCTGTATTGCTGTTCCTAAGTGATGGAGTAGTGCAAAAGTGACATAAATATTTTGTTCGTATATATTGTACTCAACCCACCACAACAATAAAAGAAAAGGAAAGAAAGGAAGGAAAATGTAATTATGTGAAATTATACAGATGGAGCATCCTTTTTTTCATGCTGAAGTAAACAATCAACATATGCACATGTGAATACGATTTATGTGCATGCATTAGAATAACTTTCACCAGTCACATTATGTCAGCAAGACTGCAAGGCGGGCGAATTGCTTAGGATTTATCTTAGTTTTGGTAACAGCTAGCGCAAAGGTCCGATGAGTAGAAAATGTTATTAAATACACGAGCAGGGCTGTTAATGCTTTGTGAACACTTTTCTGTAACGCTATGAGTCATATCCGCGACCGCAGTGACTAGGCCGGTATGGATAAGCGTAGGTTATGATCGAGCTATTCCTTGTCATTTCGCGCGCTGATAACCACGACTTATTACAATACGGCAGTTTCTTCCCGTTTGCTAATCCGGCTTGGGCAAAGCTTCCGTCGTTGTGTGCCGCCTCACGTCCGCCATGCGCGATTCCGGCCGGGCAATAATAGATTGACTTTTGGATGGTATGCTCGCTGCGTGAGGGAAGCCCGCAGGTGAAGGGCATGGGAAAATAGCCCATTCTTACGACGCGGGGTTCAATATATGACCTGTGATTAGCCCGAGGGTTCTTAGATTAACTGCGTCGCAGTTGCGCGGCCCAATACTTCGCGCTGCCCGATTGTAGACGGTGGATATTGTAAATATGTAGTCGAAATAAACATATTTGAATTTCGCTTGCGTACAGCTCGCGCAAGAACTTTCAGCGACTCGCTGACTTCCCGGCTGTCGCCAGTGAATGTTCCCCGGCTAGACGCTCCTAGGTCCAAGCCCAGCCCGGGCCCGAGTAATTGCTTGCCCGCCGCGAGCGTCCTCAGACCGAGTTTGGCATATGCGGGCAACAACGCTTCCTGTGTGGCCAGCGCTAGTCGTAAAATTATGTTTTGTCGACAATTAAGTGAGCGTGTTGATGGTACGTGAAACGTCGGCCGCTTCCGTATCGCAGCGCTCTGGTAATTGGCATTCGCTTTGTTTTTTTATTGTGTAACACAGTAGGTGCGATTGCTTTCACTTTATTCCGACGGTTATGCTTAAAGCCAATATATATATATATATATATATATATATATATATATATATATATATATATATATGTATGTATGTATATATGTATATATGTATCTATATATGTATGTTTTTCATGCGACGTTGTCGGCGATAGAGCAGGTAGACCGGATCGAGGTGCCGTACTCGCTATAGGACCTTCCCTTACGGTGCTGCACATACGCTATCACCGATAGGTCGTTTATATGGACGGTAGGTAACAATAACAACGGTAACCCCGAGAAAAGAATCCACGTGATATACCGGCTCTGAATATAGGTTCGCGTTTGCCGAATCGCACCGTATGTATGTATGACTCGGTCGAATTGTCACGTACAGTTGAGGGGCTCTCATGAGATATATATTGCTCGCCGATGACATGCCGATGAAATGATGTTTAGTATTTTTCTCGAACACAACTATAAACGAACTTCCTATTAGCGTGTAGACGAATGATGAGCGCGGCATATATGTACAGTACCGTACATATTGCATATGTGCAAAACATATGTGCATAAGGGACAGGAGTTGGCTCTGTATGAAACCCACTGATGTCTCCATTATAAACGTAAGCAGCAGTGCTTGTGTCATGCCCTGCTGCTTAATTTCAAAGAGACAAAGAGATGAATGAAAGGCATAGATAGAAACATTGAGATGAGCATTATTTATGTTCTTTTGCAATATCATGCTGCACTTACCACGAATTATAAACACTGCATTAAACACTGCAATAGTAGTCTCTAGCTTACTCATTTTAATAACAGTTCCATTCACAGTCTCAAATGAACAGCGTCACACAACATATTAACTTATTGTACTAAAGTCTGAAAGTGTCTTGGTTAGGCATGCATTTACGTATACTGGATGAGTGAGAGGCATATCAACACACTCAGTGCTGCTCTCCAACTGAGATTATTCGATCCATTGAGCAACCTGAATTTAGGCCTTCGCAGGTGACTGTTCAAGTCAATTAATGCACAGACATTTGCCCACATCTACTGTTTGTTCTATATTGATTTCTTCTCTCTTACGAGTAATCACGGAGGATTATAGGGGATATTACAATTTTAAACATTGAAGGCCACAATATTGAAAATAATATAGCCTTTGAAAACAAGAAGCATAGACAGGCCATCAAAATGACAGCAAAAATAAAGAATAAATTAATTGTTTGTTAAAAAAAAGCCTAATAAACTCGTAACCCAGCATGGAGGAGATACTACCTGCGGTGTCCACAATTTAGCTAGTGGGGAGGCCTGAATGGTCGGCTCAACAAAGAACGCCACTGGTCAGGCATTTTGGAGGCTATACTACACAAAACTACCACCTTTTCACAGCTGTACTGATGATGAAATGCTTGTACACAATTTTAATGTGACAATTCCATCTGTCTGAGAAAATCCTTGATTTAATCACCCATGACATGCCTCTTGGCTCTTGAAAGTTGAGCTCCAAGACTGGTATGCTCTGTATATTACCGACCCTAAGCCCCAGACTAGCAATACCAGAGTAACAGGGAAATCACCCACTGCAATCACCTCTGAAAATTTAGTCAATGGAGTTAGAGAGCTCTTCTGAATCACCTTTCCAGCAGCGGAGTAACACTCTACCATTTTGGAACAATACATTTGTGTTTCTCTGACATGACCCAAATACCTCAAATGGATCCCAGCACATATGGGAGAAGTAACCATGAATAGCCCTCCCAACCTCACCTGAAGGCCCATCGAGCCGCGCGAGAACTAACCCACTGCGGCTCGGACAGTGACGGCCCAACACCCCGCAACCCCCGGGGAAAGAGGAAGGACTGCGGGGAGGCGACGACAACAAAGTAGCAATGTGAAACAACACAGAAAGACTGGTCAGGTACCACGACATACTGACACACTATACGAAACAAAGAGAAACATACCCACAACCCCGCAAACAACTCGACAGGTCTCAAGAAACAGATTGGAGAAGGTTGCAAATCAGAACGTTCCTAATCCCAGTACATTTAAACAGAGTAAATTCAACACAATACTCAGGCACGAGCTGCAAGCTCTGCAAGCACGAACACGCAGACATGGCACACATCTTATGGAAGGGCACACAGGTCAGATCAGTATATGTAGAGGACAAGATAGAAGCAGGCCTTCTCGAGGAGCGATGGCTAGTTCGGAACTACACAACCAACTATGGGCTATCCAGTGGGCCCGGGCAGCGGTGGAAAGGCTATGCCTCACCGCACATAATGCCCGGGTGGCCCGAGTCCAGGCTGGCACCCTTGCAGATCCTTCTCTCACTAAAGTTTTTTCCCTATGTCCGTCCCTGGTAAAAAAAAATTTACCTTCCTAAATGCCAAGTGCATCTTTAGAGGCATGACTCATAGAGATACATTGGCAATTTAATCTCTCCACCATGGATGCTAAAAAGTCTCAAAAGGCAAAATTCTACTTGCTGATAGATGCTCCATTTCAAAGAACATTTGCCCTTTTTACACACAATGCTTTGTTTAAGGTCACATTCAGAGCAAGTGAAAAGCACAATTAGGCCTATAATTCCCTGCCTGAAATGATCCTTTGTACAAACTTGCTGTGAAACAGTATTGCATGAAGCTACACTGACTCTCTACAACTGCAGAAGATTACTCTCTTCATTCAGGCAGCAGTGACATTTCTTTCCATTCATAATAAGTGAGTCAAAATGCCTGCTCTCACATTATTAAAATTACGTATTTCCTGATGATAAATTGCAGTTAAGAATACTGTGTCCTTGACAATGCTGGCAAAATTGATGCAACAAAGGCTGTCGAATTTGAGTGCAAAAGCATGTGTCGCATCAGAGCAAACTTTCCGGGGTAGAAAGACGGTAAGTGAGCCTGGCACAAGAGGTGCAGGTAGATACATGTCGCTGATATTGTTGTGTGCTTTGTTATCTGCCATGGCACTGAAAAGGCCAGGGATGTGTCCCTGTACCTAGTGTAAGCAAGCATTAAAAGTGAGTAGTTGTGAAGCTTGTGTATCCTCTGACAAAGCTATGTGGCTTTACTGTCTTGCTTCAGCTGTTAAATGACACTCAAGGAATTGGTGTGTGTCTGTTTTTGGGCGATGTTTGATAAAAATGAGGCTGCCTCATTGGTTTCATGTGTGATTATCGCGTACCAGCCCTGCTCTGCAGACTCTTGTCATGTATGGTATGAAGCTCAAGTACAGTTGCAGGCATCCATTGTATATTCCTTATTTTTATAAAGAGGATAGTACTTGAGGCTGACTCATACTATGCTTCCATCTCCTGTAATAACAGCATCTGTACAAAATACATTGGTCCAAAGGAACATCAGTGTACAGCCGTGCCATAGCCTTAAGTCTGTTCTTGCACCCAAGCAATCAGAAGTGACTGCAACATGCAACCTCTTAAATTCACATGCTCATTCCCATTGAATTAGCAACGCTGCCATGGTGTTCACCTGGGCATGTGTTTGAGCGAACAGAGGGAGAGCAGCTATTGCCCTCATCCCATTCTGAATAATGATCCCAATCTGGTCCTTCTGCTTCGATGAGAGCCAGTAAAACTGAGCCTGATAAATAATACGTAGCTGGAGTACAGACCAAACCGCATTACTGGCTACTTCGGTACATGCCCCTCAATATTTTGAAGCAATCCTTCATATCAGCTGGAAGGTTGACATTGGTGTCTTCTTTACTTTGCCTAGCCAATTTTATCGTGTTCCAGATTGGCGAACATCGAGAGCAAGGATCTGTACTTCTATTTCTTGTAACAAGGACCAGTGCCGTAGCCAGGAATATTTTTGTACATGTGCTGGGGTGGGGGGCGAGGAGGGCAGGGGGCAGGTGAGGATTGTCTGCACATCGTCTTATGCCAGGTAAACAGACATTTTGGGTTTGGGGGCAAGAAGTTACGTTCCCGGTGTCGAGCATGCTGCAAGGCAATGTCGGTCTAGTCTGGTGTGGTTGGAAATGCCTCTCTCAAACTAATTGCCAAGAATTGTTAGAAAGCTATACTGTGGCTCCTTTTCCTTGCAGCAAGGTGTGTATTGTCCAAAATGAGTGATGCACGAATGATGGATGTCGCTGCACCTATTGCTGCCTGCAAATGTGAGCCACCATTCAGGAGCACAGTAGTACTGTGCGGTAATGCTAGTAAATTGACATAAGTAGCAAGGCTTCATTACGCGTGCACTGGAGTTAAATGTATTTTTGATTAAAATCGCTGTGACATATGAGTAGGCTTTATTTTTTGTGGCTATTATCTGGCTTTCATGCACCCCCTGCATGGGCTGTATTATTCTTGCATCCCTGTGACAATAAACATTTGCTTGTGAGTACTTCTAGCTACCTTCATTATCGATTTTTTTTCTTGATACTCAGATCCCCGTCTTTGCAATGTGGCCTCTGGCTGTTTAAGTTCTTTAGAATGCAGACTTGAATGATGTTAACATACCTGAAAAGAAGCAGTATACACACTGAATACTAGAATTATAGAAAGCCACTGCTCTAAAATTAATGGTTAGTCTTGAAAAGGATCAGCTGAATTTGCCACAATGAATAACTTACTGAAGCTATAAAAGCTGCTTGCCTGAATAAATTTTCCAAGACAAATACAGCAATATGTGTGTCATGTTTGACTAGAATTCACAATTACCTGAAACATATTTGCTTTGAGAATTTGTCCCAGGTGCTAGAAGCAGACTTATTGCAGAAGCTTAAAAGCAATACAATGACAGCCACACACCTCTACCACATGGAACAAAAAAAAAAATCCCAGACGGTAGCACACTACTCAGCGAGATAAACAAACAAACACATGTTGTCATTTATTGAAATTGCTCTTTATTTTTAAAAGTTCAATTCAGAACAAGTTGCTGCAGAGTGTATTAATGCTTACGTCGGTTTCCATATTACATGCCCTTCTGTGGCTAAAAAATGTTGCACATAAACAATCAATCATGCATGCCCTCCAACGAAGAGTGCATTTTCTGGATGAAAACTGAGTGAATCAAGTGACATGTGGCTCATATGTAATTGCACGTAAACTTGATGGCTGATAGCACTAAGGGCAAATAGTAGTAGCATAAACTTTATTTCTCGTAGTGGTTTGGGTGGTCGGTGCGTCCCTCAGTCCAGGGCTCCACTGGTCTCTGGTGTTTGCTGGGCTTGATCGAGAAGAGCTCTCTGGCTCTCTGCATCTTCACTAGCAAGCCAAACATCCCACTGTCTGTTACTTGGCACTCGCATCGTAAGGGGCGAATTGGAATTAGGAGACTGTAGTTTGTACATTCATGTTACGTGGGCAAGAGTTGGCAGCTCCCCGCACCAAGAACACATACTTTCATAGAATGCAGGGTGTATCTTACTGAGTATTTGTAGGCATAGATATGTGTTAGTCTGTACACAGCACTAATCCCTGGCCTGTGCTCCCGTAAGTTTGGGGTGCGGACGCCTGTATTTTTGTCTCTATTTTTCCTGGTTTTCGAAAGTGTCACGTGGGTCAATGGGGGGTGCCTTGAAAGGACCGACAAGTGCTTGGATGCTTATTGCCCGAGCAGTCGGTCTACCCTCTCATTTCACTAGAGTCCAGAATGCGCCAGGCACCAAATTACCACCTGGTGCAGTTCTGTCAATTTTGCGTGGGTCGGTACCCGTCATTAACGAATAGCATGCTGCCTTAGAGGTACACCATGGCCAACGCAGATTGTTTCTTTTGCTTCTGCACCTCGAAAGGCCAGTGCTATGGCTGCTGCATCCATGGTACAGGTTGAAGGGTTACGAGTGGAGGTTGTTATCACTGTGAACCGATTGAAGGCCACTATTGTGAATTTGTCTGCTGCCACTTTACACGCATTTGTGCAGTATATGTCTGGATTTCTTTCATATTTCTTTTGTAAAGCCTTTGATCGCCCTTTTCTGCTTTGGTGGTGTTCCGTGCTCATATTCTTTGGGATTGGTGAAACTAGAATTTTCTCTCTTGCTTGTCTGGGTAGCGAAACTGTTTTTTCCCAGCCATACTGCGCTCTCAGGGGATATCCCACCTTTTGCAATAGGGCCTTTTCTTGTTTTGTCGAATTCAGACGTTCTGTCTGAGGCGTGACCACTGCTGTGGCATGTTCTTCATATGTGTTGTGAATACCAAAAGCCTCCAGATATTTGGCACTTGTGTTTTGGGGAGCCCTAACTGCCCTGATGATGGAGCTCACTTTAGACATTTCAGCCTTATTTAGTATTTGAAAGGGGAGGCTATAGGTCACCCTGCTAATACTGAAAGCTTGCACAAGTCTGACTGCCTCCGCTTCTTTGAAGCCTCTTTGTTGTTTTGTGACTCTGTGGATCATTTGTGCCACATTCCTTGTTCTTTGTTTTATAGTTTCTAGCATGTGTGATGCCCTGCCGTTGTCTTGGTACAAAACCTCAGAATACATTCAGGTATGTGGACACCAAGAGCAAGAAACAAGAAAAAGAATTGAGATTGGCTAGGTGCTTTCTTTTAATGCAGTGAAACGTAACTAAAGTCCAAGTATGCATTCACACGACATCTGCACAAGAACATATGTCACTAAAATACACCAAAGCCTGACCAAGCAGACAAATTCGCAGGCTTCTTTGAATTTATTCCATTTATCCTTTTCAGCACTGGTCAAACGTGCAATACATGACTATGAAAACGCAGTTGGTGTCTGCATAGAGAAAAAGAAATTTGACGTAGTAGTTCTGCGGAAACCCGCAAGGTGGAGAGAAGTAATTAATAATGGTAAAATCAGACATCCACCCGTTGGTAGCAATTGCTACAAAGGAAGCCCATATGGGTTCCTTGAAAGAAAAGCGTCAGAGTTGAAGAAAAATTCGTCCTGGTCCGGGACTCGAACCCGGGACCACCACCTTTCCGGGGCTGCCGCTCCACCATCTGAGCTAGCCAGGCGGCTAGCAGATGGCAGGGCGAAGTCGAATTTGCCGACAACACACGCAGCAAAGACAAGTGTTTGACGTAGTAGTTCTGCTGAACTACTACGTCAAACACTTGTCTTTGCTTCGTGCGTTCGCGCGCCCTGCCATCTGTTAGCCGCCTCGTTAGCTCAGATGATAGAGCGGCTGCCCCGGAAAGGCGGTGGTCCCGGGTTCGAGTGCCGGACCAGGACGAATCTTTCTTCTACTCTGAGGCTTTCCTTTCGAGGAACCTGTATGGGGGCTTCCTTTGTAGCAATTGCTACGAACGGGTGGATGTCTGATTTTCCCTTTATTAATTAAGAACAAGAAATTGTATGCTGTAACTGCCTGAAATCTATTTCTAATGCACAAACTTTTGTGCATAGACAATTTGGTACAAGAAAGTGCTGGTACAGATTTCCCAGTGAACACGCATGCATGCAGTTTTAAGCTTATTTCACAAAACTGATAAATTTAAATGAACATAATTGTGTGCACACACTGCATGCCTCCATTTAACACAGAAACAGGCTGGCTGTTTGCATTGTTCATGCTGCATAACAGTAATTTGCCGCTTTAAAAATAATGTTGCTGTGACACAAAACGCTGTCACAACCTATATCGACACTTAGGGAATGGTTATCAAACACACCTCATGACGAAAATACAACACTCTTTGACCCGCCGTGGTTGCTATGTGTCCTTGGCGTTGTGCTTAGTATTAGGCACGAGGTCGCAGGAGCAAATCCTGCCCATGGCGGCCGCACTGCGATGCGGTGGCGTGCAAGAACGCCTGCGTGCCGTGGCTGTGCACGGTAATGAACCCCAGGGGATCAATATTAATCCGAAGTCCCCTACTCCATGCGCCGTGCCTCGTAATAAGATCGTGTTTCCGGCACGTAAAACGGGAGAAATTGAAAAAAAACAAAACAATGTCTCTTTTTCATGCGGCACTAGCTCCTTGAGTTTTCTTGACCGGTTCGACGGGTCTCAACACCGCAACATAAAAAAGGTGAGCATTATGTGCATTACGCAATGGGTCCGCGCCGTACTCACCACCGCAGCTGAATATATAAGGCCGCGTGAAACATGAGGCAACTGGGCAAGCAGTAATCCGAAACGCGCCGCTTCCAAAGCAGTCGACACCGTACGCGCTCCGATTTTGTGAGGACTGTGGGCGAGGTTTCACTAGCTGCTTTCATATCGTGGCGCAGTAGGGAATGCCCGAGCACGGCCGCGCGAACCACAAAAGTGTATTGTAGTACACAGATCACAAGGCGATGGCTACGCGGTGGCCGATCACCGCCGTGCTGCGCAGTGGGGCAGGTATTCTTGTGAGGTTCCACATTACACGCAACACTCTCCGACGGCCGCCGTAATTCTCTCGTAAGAACGCACATAGGCACACACGCACAGAGACACACAAGCAGAACTACGAAGAGCAAAACAGGTGCCGTCACCGGCGCCGACGACAGTGGCGCTTCGAGGGCTTTGCCTTCAGTTTCCCTTTTGGTTGACGGGAAAACAAACAGAAGCGAGGACATTCTACGGCCGAAGCCGTCGAAGTTTTGCATGGTCCCGCTTCCGAAGTCAGGTCGTCAGGTGCCGACCGGGGGTTCTGGCAGCGCGACAGGACATTGTGGTCGACGAGACGAACAAATCGTCTATTATATCGCCCTAAATAAGCTGGCAACATACTCCTTATGTGGCACCACGGCGAAGGAATTGTCGTTAGATTCGTAGAACATATTAATTAAGCTCATCCATCAATCTCTTTCACACACGGTTGTTAAAAATCAGCTCTAAATTTTCTTGATATTGCTGTGCAAATTACAGATAATCGAATATTCACGACCTTCTGTAAACAGCCAACAGACCGCAAACAATACCTTCATTTCAAAAGCAGCCATCCACAACTTTGTAAGAAAGCCGTCTCGTTTTACCGACATCATGTAGCGCGAAGGCACAAATGCACAGAAGAGGCACAGAACCCGCCACAGGCGCTACTAACTTATATTTGAAAGAGAGTGAGAAGAGTATATATTCTCTTTCCCACACGAAGACGCACCTACCACTACCGACGGCGATTATCTTTTTAGCTTATTATCTTCTTAGCTATTAGGCATTAGCTCACGCGCAGTTTAATATTTATTTTGTTGTAATCTCTTTAGCTCGCAACTCTCTCCCTCAGATGCTTTTGTCTTCGCTCTTCAATGTTTTCCAGTTTTTTTCTTTCTTTGCACACGCACACAAACACAAACACACATTCATATATACACACACACACACACACACACATACATATATATATATATATATATATATATATATATATATATATATATATGGTGTTTCAGTGAACGCTTTAATAAATCTTGAAAAGTTGCCTGTGGCAGATATCACAATTCTAGTTTATGAGCTGGTCTACTCGAAGTGGCGGACAATACTTGCACAAAAAAACTGCGATGCAAAATCGACTAATTAGTAAAAATTCACTAATCACGTTTCGAACTAATTACATTATGGCCCATATTGCCATTTACAAATTGTAGCCGTGGAGTTCGCAAGACTGATCCAATTGTAACGAATTTTCAAGATGACACCAGTTTCGAGAGATAAATTCCCCAACTTTGCGGAGAAATGCATTGGCGTTCCAGTTAATTTGTTAACAAAACGTCGTTTCTAATAGAAGGAAAATGAGGCATCCACCCAAACGTAGCTAAAAGCTACAAAAGAAATCCATACGTGTTCCTCGAAAGAACAGCTTCGCAGTTGAAGAAAAATTGGTCCTGGTCCGGCACCCGGGACCACCGCCTTTCCGGGGCCGCCGCTCCACCATCTGAGCTAACCAGACGGCTAGCAGATAGCAGGCAAAGTCGAATTTATCAACCACTCAGAAGCAAAGCGTAATAGTTTTGCGGAAGCCCTCAAGGTGGAGAGAAGTAATATCCCGGACCAGGACCATTCGCACACAAACTATCGAAAAACAGAAGTACTCGATTAACAGAGCAGGAATTTCTATCAGTAGCTTGGGCCGTACAAAAATTCCGGCCGTCGGTTGGGCGGTACATAACTCCGCAGTAAAACGTTTCAGTGTGCACATCCGTGAGTTTATTATGTGGCATCAGCAGGGGTCGAAGCGTGAGCCAGCAGCGCTGCTTGCTTGCTCAGAGAAATTCATTCAGTTTCGCCAAAAAATAAAAACCACGCAGTGCAGCTGTTACACAAACTGCATTCTTCCGAGTCACACAGCCGAGCATTTGAGGCGTACAAGCGCGAGCGCGCGCGCTACTTCCTCTATGCGTGCGGATACAGCGTTTCGCCGTCCTCGAGCCGACGTCGGCTGCGTGCGAAGGCCTCAGAAGCGTTGCTTCAGCCGGAAGACCATCACGGCTTGGTCAGCTGTCTTCCCTCTGCACAAACGGAAACAGCACAAACGGACGCATCTGCAGGTCAAACGTGTGCGTTCGCATGTACTCGAAGCAAATCCTTTAACTGAGGATCGCACAGGCCCAGTACTGGACCTTTTTACGCTTCTCTTTTTGACACACTATCATAACAAGTGTCATTTTTATTTCTCTCTCTCTCTGTATCTCTCGATCCCCCTTCGTTGTTCTCTTCCGCTTTCAACGTATAATAATATGCGGAACACTCTATAAATGTAATACAGGCGGTAAAATAAGGCGACAACAGCTAATTTACCGTTCAATGGCCCTGATTAGCGAGTCAAATTGATTTATTTTGGCCTAGAATCTAATATAATGCGCAGGATGCGCGACACTTTTCTTAACAATTTTTCATTAGCACAGGATAGCGTACCGTATAAACTAGATGACTTATGTCAATATTTTCTCGTAAAAAAAAGTTTATACTTCGAAGATCCCATTCCTTTTTAGCGGGGAAAAAAGATAGAAAGGTGAAAGTTATATATGGGGTCTACATATAGACAAAGAGATAATATAGCGCCAGATTTTATTTCTTTTTAGTCGAGCAGTGCGCATTTGCTAAAAAAAAGATTGGGAACTATTTTATTATGGAGAGAACACTGTTCTACTGCTGCTGAGTTATGGCTCAGCTGTGATATGACGCCTGAGACGACCTTCTACCTCAGCAAGGTCGGCAGTTTGGCCCTTCGGTTGACATCCGTTGTGCTTCGGCTGCGCAACGGGGCATAAGCAACCATAAGGAAAGGGGGCAGGCGACAAATGACATTTCTATATGAATAACGCAAAACAAATACAGCACGATAGCGTGCGCGCACATATACATTCAAAGTAAAGATGGCTTTAAAAATCTATTTCATACTCAGAACATTAAAGTTCATTGTCTGTCTGTCTGTCATACTCAGAACGAGTGACACTGTTGCCAAATTATCAGAGTTTGTTGCCAATGGTGGAAACGCTCCCACAATCTCGATTCCATGCCCAGTTATTTTTTTGCCTCTATATGTAGTCAACACCGATGTGTGCGCAAATAAAACCACGTACAATCGGTGCAGAGATGCGAGCAGGGTATTATACTTTCAATCTGTAGTAATGTTCGCCCAGCCGCTCATTTAGGCACCACGCTCTTCGCCCCGTGGAAATAATTCCGAATGAGAGGGGTGTATAGATGCACACAACACATGTAACCACAGGAGACGAAACGATTACTGTGCTTCACATCGCAATGACCACCAGCCGTGACGTCCTCCAGCAAATATTAAAGACGCCACTTACCTCTGCATTCGCTTGGCTAATATTTTGGCCACGTGCGCTTCAAGATTAAGGAGCACCGATAGCAACGAGAATCCCAGCCATATTCCGATGTATCCTCCGAAATAGCCGAACGCTTCTACTATCTGCAGTTTACAAGAGAAAGGGGGAAAACGAAGGTAAGGTGTGAAATAGACGAGGTGTATAAATTGGCCAAATAAACAGCCGCACTCCCTCAGACTAAAATGTAACAGAAATCGTTCTCAGGCAGGATCCCTCACACTCATGGGCAAACTCACATTCACGGAATCGTGAGTTCAGACTAAGATCCTTATGACTGTGATGGAATTTGAAAAAGTTACAGTGACTTTTCACGCCCGGAAAGCGGGTTGCGCCCAAGCGTATAGCTGCTATTCCTTTTTGTGCATTGCGCGTAGAATATTTAAAAAAAATGCTTTGATTGTGTGTAAGTGTGGTGGTTTTTTCGAGGCTTATTCTTTATTTAGTTTGTTTTATTGCCATTTTTCGATTTTTATGGAGTGTAAAGTACACAGGAAAGATGATAAGGCACTGTTAAAAAGAAAAAGCACATTCATTACTTCAAGCAATTTGGTAATGCACTATTCGCTCTATTCATTTTCTCTTATTATCATTCTTCCTCTTCTGGAATCTCCTGTGAACGCCAAACACGCGCCTTCTGCCGGACTTCTTCAGCTCGTGCCCTGCGATTGGCGACGGCTTCGAGGTTGGTACACTCGGCCACTCGCGCTCGGCCTGCCGCCGCTTGCGTCGCTACTCCATCCTTCTGGCTCGGCGTCTTGATGAGGAGACAAACCCGGTATGTCCGTAGTGTACCAAAACTTGCAGCAACTGGAAGAGAAGGTCCACCCGCTACGCTCAACGCCACCTTGACCTTCCTCTACAGGTGGTGTTGCTTGGCCGCGCGGTCAGCGCGCTCTTCCATGCTTTTCCCGGTGCGCCATTCCCTCCTCCAGCTGCAGGCACCTTACTGCTGTGGCGCTCGTTTCCCTCGCGGAAACACGTATAATCTCGCCGATTTCACACACGGGACATATACGCTTGCGCGAAAGAGAAAAAAAAATATTGCGCTAGGAATTCCTCAGGAGCAAATAAAGTTCGTTGTCCGTCTGTCTGTCTGTATGTGATAGATACGAGTGCTGGAGAGGCAATCGGATCGTCGTGCTTTCCCGATATTGCCGCGCATGCACGACCCTCGCACGGTGAATTAAGTCTCCAGAGACGCGCAGTGCTTTTGTCTGCAAATGCGGCGCACCTTGCTCTCCTCCGCTCAATCGGCGCTACCCGACCCTGGGCAGCGTTCTGGCTACCACTGCAGGGCGTACACGTGACATTATCGTTGCTGCTGAACAGCTGTGTGCATACTACACCGGTGCTACACACATTCGTCTAAGCAGAACAGACGGTAGTATGAACACCGAG
Source organism: Dermacentor albipictus (assembly GCF_038994185.2). Classification (NCBI taxonomy): domain Eukaryota; kingdom Metazoa; phylum Arthropoda; class Arachnida; order Ixodida; family Ixodidae; genus Dermacentor; species Dermacentor albipictus. The sequence continues at coordinate 3,704,584 of NW_027225578.1, forward strand.
CTAAAGCCATCTAATCTTTTCTTTGGGCGCTGACGAAGGCCAGCAGTTGTCCTTCGGTCTCGTCTCGTGCATCGTCGAGACGCGATGCCCATACAACCGGGCTGGCGGCGCTCCTCATCAAGGCTGCGCTCCTAGACGCCTTCAGAAAAAAGCCAAACCTTTGTTAGGAGCTCGGTTTAGCGGAGGCAAGTAATACACGATTTGACATGTTTAGAACGAAGAGCAGACTGGCTTTGTTCCACAGTAAAACAAGAGAAGTTCTGGGAAAGGCCAACCCGACGACATGGTGACCAGAGGAGCATCCAAGCACCTAGCGCGAACATAACGTTGCGATGGCACTGGTCGTACCGCTCTTTTCGAAGATGCTGCGACGCTAATAAACGAGATCCGGCGACTTGACGCGCCATGTGAGCGCGATCAATGACTTCACGAGCGTACTCATGTGCCAATGGAAGACACAGAAGTAGGATCGATCGTGCCAAAGAGCAAAGTGGGGTCGCAACCCTACAAAAGATAAAATGGTGAATATCGTGCGGTGTCATGTCGGGACGAATGATACGCGAATGTCACGTAGGTCAGCGTGGCGTTCCAGTCGCGGTGATCGTTGGAAACGTACATCGACAGCTCTCTGCGAGTGTTCGGTTGAGGCGTTCCGTAAGACCGTTCGTTTGTGGGTGGTAGGCGATGGACAGCTTGTGCTCCGTGCTACAAGAACGGAGGAGGTCGTCCACAACTCGTGACAAGAACGAGCGCCCGCGGTCTGTAAGTAACTGTCGAGGTGCAGCGTGCTGAAGAATGACGTCGTGAAGGAGAAAATCGGTCAGTTGCGCAACTATTCGCAACACCTTTGTTATCGCGTAGCCTGTCGCGTAATCAGTAGCGACAGAGATCCACTTATTCCCTCTAGTCGTCATCGGAAAAGGGCCAAGCAGGTCAAGGCCCACGCAAAAGAAAGGTTCACGGGAAATTTCAATTGGAGGGAGTCGGCCGACAGGTGGCAGGGGAGGTTTCTTCCGGCGCTGACACAATTCGCAAGTTGCGACATAACGACGCACAGAGCGGTAGAGACCCGGCCAGAAGAACCGGCGTCGTACGCGGTCGTATCTACTCATAACTCCAAGGTGTCCCGCCGTCGGTGCATCGTGAAGTTGTTCGAGAACGACGGATAGCAGATGACGAGGAAGAACAAGGAGCAACTCAGGGCCGTCAGGGTTGATATTGCGGCGGTACAGGATGCCATCATGCAGCACGAACATGCGGCACGTGCCGTTGGTGCCTCCATATTGCACTCTGGCGATGATGGACTGCAAGGATGCCTCGCGTTGATGTTCAGCGAGCATGTCGGTCATGTCAGCCAATGCCATCACGCAGGTCACCGGATCATGGGGAGCAGGATCGGGAGGATCCACGGTGTGACGAGAGAGGCAGTCAGCGTCCTTGTGCAGACGTCCAGACTTATAGTTGACAATAAATGAAAATTGCTGGAGGCGCAGAGCCCAGCGACCAAGCCGTCCTGTCCGGTCCCCGAAGGAAGACAGCCAGCAGAGTGCGGGGTGGTCTGTAACGACCGAAAACGTGCGGCCGTACAAATATGACCGGAACTTGGAGACAGCCCAAACTAAAGCCAAGCACTCCCGCTCTGTGATGGAGTAATTTCTCTCGGCAGGCGAAAGAAGGCGGCTGGCGTAAGCTATCACGCACTCGCTACCATGCGGTTATTGGGCGAGAACAGCGCTGATGCCATGACCGCTTGCGTCAGTGTGGATTTCGGTCGGTGCAGATGGATTAAAGTGGGCAAGTATGGGAGGGGTGGTCAGAAACCCGATGAGAACGGTGAACGCGTGAGCCTGCTCCGTGCTCCATCAGAATGGCGTGTTCTTCTTTAGACAATCTGTCAATGGCCGAGCAACATCGGCGAAGTTTTTGATGAAACGGCGAAAGTAAGAACACAGGCCGACGAAGCAGGGCACGTAAAAAGCAGAACGTGGCACAGGGAAATTGCGTATGGCGCGAACTTTTTCAGGATCTGGTTGGACACCGGATGCGTTAACGAAGTGTCCCAACACGGTTATTTGACGGCGCTCAAACCGACACTTCGTGGAGTTCAGTTATACAGGCCGGCTTTTCGGAAGACCGCAAGAATTGCAGCGAGTCGGGTAAGGTGGCGGCCAAACGCGGAGAAAAAAAATAAATTCGTTGAGGTAACAAAGACAGGTGGTCCATTTGTAGCCTTGCACAAAAGAGTCCATCATGTGTTCAAATGTCGGAGGAGCATTAAATAGGCCATAGCGCATGACTTTGAGCTGATATAAGCCATCCGGCGCGATGAAGGTCGTGTTCTCGCGGTCCATTTCATCAACTGAAATCTGCCAGCGGCCGGATCGAAGATAGATGGGCGAGAAGTGTTTGGCCTCATGCATGCACTCCAAGGCGTCTTTTCACGTGATCTTGTTTAAGCGGTGATAATCGACGCAAAAACGCCAGGTTCCATCTTTCATTTTCACAAGGGCGACAGGCAAAGCTCGAGGGCTCTCATAGCTCGATGACAACACTGCGGAGCATTTCGTCCACTTTTGATTGGATGACTCGACGTACAGCATGCGATACACGATAGGGACGCCGACGAATAGGATTCGTGTCTCCAGTGTTTATACGGTGGTGAACATCAGATGTTTGGTCTAAAGGCCGGTCGCTGAAACCAAAGATGTCACGGTACGACTCGAGGAGGAGACGTACGTCCCTGGCCTGTGCCGAGTGTAGCTCAGGTGCAATCATATTCGCGAAAACATCCGTTAGAGAACCAGAGCCGTGAGCTGCCGTTGGCGCTAAAAAACCACCCTAGCCATTCAGACTTTCAGTGTCAAATTCGGAAGTATTAGAAATGGTGGCCGAAAACATGCCGGCTGGAAGCACTGGAGGGCTCAGGCCGAAATTCGGAAGTGCAAGAACGACGCCCTTATTAGTAATCGTCACGAGTGTGTGCGCAAAAGCAACGTTCCGATTCAAAAGCACGTAGATGATAGGGCGAAGGACAAATTCTCCATCAGTTATCTGTGGCTCTGCGGTCAAGGCGACGTAAGTGACTGCCTAAGGAGACAGACGCACATCTTGAAGCGAGCACCAGTGCGGTGGGGCGGTCGATGAGAGCGGAATTATTCGATAACGTCGTGGGGGCAGTTGTCGATCACAGCAAAGAGAACAGAAGTAGGGCGGCCGGCTATACTTATACGTGCAGTACACGTTCCAAGAACAACCATCACGCCACCGTCGGCTACACGAAGCACTCGGGCAGCTGCTGGGTGAGGACCTACTTTAAACGTCTACGTAGGCTAGCCCTCATCACAGACACGTGGGTTCCAGTATCGCCGAGTGCTTGGACAGGTACGCCGTATATTTTAACCTCAATTACACATCTCTTTGTGGGCACAGACAGAGGATTTGCTGTGGTAGAAGGCAATGCAGCAGCATCTCCGAGGGCTGCATTTCTTAGTTTTCAAAACGGGTGTGACCAGAAGCCACAGGTGACGAAAGGCGACGTGGCTGCGGCGAACGGCAAGATGGGCGACGTGTTTGCGGTGAACGAGACTGGTGTCCGCGCGGCGATTGTGAGCGACTCTACCACGTGTTCCTAGCAGATTTGTCGCCGTAGTTAGACTCGGTGGTCGGCGAAACATTGCGGGCATTTCCATTAAAATGGCTCATGTTGGTCGGCGTGCGAGCTCTTGAGCGCCACGAGTTGCGACATGAACAATGCGGCGACAGGATAAACATGTCGTCTGGTCCTCCGCACTTCTCCACTCAGTCGGATTGCGATAACGCGGAGAGAAGCGTCGAGGTGGAGCGAAAGTTGTAGAAGGGCGTTCGTTGGCTCTGGGGTTGGCGAGAGTACACACAGACTGTAAACCAATGTTTTTAACTTCCTGGCGTACGATGGCTTTTACTAGGGGAACTGGGAAAGGATTAGCATCAGGGCAATGATGATCAGACCTAATACTACGTGTGAAGCGCACAAATAATAGGAATGATGTATTGCAGGCTGCTCTGGGATATGCCACGAATTTGTGAGCGGAACTTTTGCAAAAGCCTCGTGAACACTGTAAACGTTATAGGTAAGCTGCAAATTCAGGTATAATTTTTTTCTCTTGAGATTGTTTAAGAGATGCTACTTATAGAACTGCGAAATCAATTTCTTGGTGCAGAGTTACAGCTTCGTAAATTTCGTGCTTCAATTTATTTCTTTTTTCGAGCTTACCGAAGGTTAGGAATTTTTGCGAACCCTTATAGCCCTAAATCTAAAATTTCCAGGCTAGAGTCAATAGAACTCATATATTTATTTATCTGAAGCAGAACACATTTGATTTCAATGGTTCCAGCGGATATCTCACAAAAGCATTTGTACGTTTCACGTCTGTTTGAACTAGGAAATTGGAGTTGGCGTTAGAGTTAAAGGTTCCTCTTAATTAATGTTGAAATTCGTGCTAGTTCGTTTGTCAGGACCGCCAAATACCAGCGCGTAAAAAACAAGGGACGAACGTGAAGAGACATATACCCCGCGCCGTGTATGCCTGTTAACATAAAGCGATCTTGCATGTGCCATCATATACAGCGCGTTTGGTGCGACTGCTGGGTCGTTCTCACGCCGATTAAAGTGGGCCAAAGCCAGAGATGGTGCAAAGGCTACACGTATAGGCCAATCCCGGAGATGATGTAATGAAAACTGAGACGATAACCATGCAGAGAGAGTTAAATCCGTAGCTCGAGTCATCTGATTTTGGTAAACGTGTTCTTGCCGCCTTGGAAGGGTAGACATGCATTCGCTATGCTGTGAGACTCGGTGCAAAACAAGAACAGTTACACGCGTGCTGTCGCGAAGACAAATGACGCAATACTACTATGACTAAATAGTAAAACGCGAAGTTTTTTTCTTTTTTTTTCGGGGGGGGGGGGGGGGGGAGGGCGTAGTTGGAAGGAAATTAAAGTGGCACCCATGATGTGTGTCTTCGCACAGAATTTAACTGAAACGAGAGCAAAAGTGATAGAACGGCCATAATTTTTTGTATGTCTGAGCTATTCAGCACTACTGCAACCGCAGCCACGACCAGCAAAGCTCAAAAGGGTTCTCAAAGGAAGCTTCGCATTTAGTTTCGGCCCAGGGACTGAATTCAGAAAGCTTTCCCTTCTTAAGTGGTATTTTCCATTGACTGTCTGCCTTCGCTAATCATATATTTCCAAGATCACGAGTGACTGACACCTGAATTCGAGCGTTTAAGAACTTTTTTGCGAATAGATTGCCCCGCTCAACGGCAACGCCACCACCGTCGGCAAGGTGCCGGTTGCATGCAGCCGGCCGGTTGTTATACTAGTCTGCTTTTTGATTCATTACGGTGTTGGTGTTGTATATTATGTTGTTTATGCGGGAGGTGTGCATCATGTGGGAGCGTGTCTTATGTTGCGTGCGTGTGCGCGGAACGGTCCAAAGACCAGCCCGGCATCTTATGGTACGCACCGTGTGGGCGGCGCTCGAGATGCGCCTCATGCCGGGGCGAATGGTGAAGGCCGTCACCAGCCTAGCACCAGGGTGTGTCGTGGGGATGAGTATATTCGGTCACACGACCCACCCCGCATTGTATGGTACCCATCGTGTGGGCGGCGCTCGAGATGCGCCTCATGCCGGGGCGAATGGTGAAGGCCGTCACCAGCCTAGCACCAGGGTGTGTCGTGGGGATGAGTATATTCGGTCACACGACCCACCCCGCATTGTATGGTACCCATCGTGTGGGCGGCGCTCGAGATGCGCCTCATGCCAGCGGCCTGGGTCCAATGCATGAACCGGCTCAATTGCGTTCATCGCCAAAACCAGGCAGTGAAGCATGGAGGCTCCCGACTGTGCCGTGCGGCTTTTATAAGCTGGCTCAGCTCACGCATTTGATGGTGTGCTCCCAGTCTGCGTGTGCCCTTGTGCTGCCGCGTTCTCGCGCTGCCTCGCTCGTTTCGCGGCTGCGCTCGCACGCTCACGTTCGGTTGCGTGCACGTGATGGTATCCTCACTTCTTCCTTCTCCTGAGCGCACACCATTGTGTGCGAAGAACTAATTTTTGCATGTTTTCAACGTAATTACTCAGTGATTAAAACATGCAAGCTAAATCTCCTCATTGCAACAAAATATATGTCATCAAGAGCACAATTCCTTCAATAAAGCGAACCTCTCTATGCCTACTTTCCTATGTTTTGAGGTATGGCGCATCTGCTCGATGGATATTTTGCAGAATAAAGTGCATTTAACTGCTGCATAATCTCCAGGATCGTCTGGCTGTAGTCGGCACACCAATACTGGATGCGGCCAATCCCCGTGACACTACAAAGCGCGGACACATGGTTCAGCTGGTGGGGTTCTCCATGTCTTGCCGTCTTCACAGGCAGGCAGGTAATAGTTATGGTTAAATAGTCGGTGGACAATGCTAATCAGTTGCATGTAACTTATTTTACCGCTTTACCAAAGCTTCGCTTCTAGGATTGCAACATCTCAGTGGTAGGCGCATAATTTTTTTGCACGTCTCTTTGGATGCCACTAAGCGACCTTGACGAGTTCATATATGTAATAGCTAAGGTTCTGCAACAGGTGAAATGTTACGCCTCGATAATGAAAGCGTTGAATATCATGCGCTTTTACGTTAATACTGACAGGTATGTGTGCCTTAGGTATGCCTATGAACCGACTATATCTAGACAGATATTATTAGGTTTCCTTTATTCTCCAGCAAAATTTGAGTAAACTTACCCGTTGACGACCGCGTGAGGAATTCTGAACACAACGTAAAATATCTCTCTCGCACAGAATGAAAACAAAATCTTATACGCCTTTACAGTAGACATAAAAAACTTGCATTACTCAATACCACAAAATGAATTGATGGATTGTGTCACTGACTGCATCGATAAATTTGGAGCAGTTGCTTTCCAGAACACTTCTGGCATAGCAGAAGGTTCTTTTTTGGAACTGTTGTCCATGCGCCTGAAGTCTACGCACATAAAATGTAATGATGACATCATTCTACAGAAAGAGCAAGGTTGTCTGCACAGGTTCTTGTAGAGCCTCTGTTTTCAGCGACAGCTTTTTAGCTTCAAAAGACAAGGTGTTAAAGCAGTGCTAATCAGGGTCAAATGTGATGCAGACCTTTAGATTTGTGGTGTTCTTTTTTTAGTTATTTAGATATTCTAGTGTTCATAGATTGTAACAGTCCAGAATTGGAAGCCCAGTCATCATTAGTATTGTCAGAGGTTAAAACAGCCTTGCATCCTCTAACCCTGACTCACGAGCTTCCGGCCCATAAATGTTTAAGGTTTTGAGACTTGGAAATTACTTCTTCATCGTGCCTTGTTTGCTGGAAGTTCAAGCCAAGGGATAGCCACCCATCCCCTCCCTCAATTCAGCTCACTCAAAAGTAATAAAAAGAAGCATCATTTAATTATGTCTAACCAACACACTTAACCAGTCATGGGTGCATCGGCTGCAAAGCAGTTTTCATTATCAGGTCAACCGCCTCAAAGGGGCACATAACCTTACCATGTGATCATATCTATTGCAGTAAAAATGCTCAGGCAACTCGAGGAACCTAACATTGTAGACTAGGGTCGAGCAGGCCCTTCTGGAACTAGGTTTTCTATCATCGCATATGTTCATGGCATATCTCACAACCTGAAAAAAGTAGGCAAACGAACAGATGTTCGGGTTTTATTTTCCGCTCCGAAACGTCTTGGTTTGATATGTGTCAAGATGAATGCAGGACATCATGAAAATAAACTAGTGTGTGCAAAAGAACCTGGGCAGAAGCATGTCGTCTGTGTAAAGAAAGTAGTTTATTCTGTTCCCTTGTCGTGTGGTTCATCATATGTTGGCTAAACGGTCAGATGTCTGAATAACAGATTGTATGGGCATCAATATAAGATGGAAATCCAGCTCTCGGGTCACATTAGTGCTCATTGTAAGGCTCAGAAGTGCACTCCAGATTTTGATAGAACCTGTGTTTCGAACAGAGTAGATGATCAACTGAAAAGGGAGATATTGGAAGTGCTTGAGATCAAGAAGTGTGGTGATGCTTGTATCAGTGAACCCTCAATTTCTCTATCGAGAAAGGAACTGGCGTATATTGGGAGCGGGGCTTAAGATGCTGTTGTGTATCGTGTTTTGGTTGCGTGGTGCTGATGACGGTACTCTTCTTTCCCTGATGTTTTGATTCCTGGCAGCAGCTATTTATTCCCGTGTCAAGAAATAAAACGCTCAGTAGATCCTGTGCCTACGTGGTTGTCCCATGTCGTCTTCCTTCCTCCGTCGTTTTATTTCGCGCCTTCGTTGTAAGCAGCTATTATGCACGAATTGTTTCATAACGAAGATGAAACATGCCCTCACGCGCTCTCTGTACTTGTAATGCGAAAAGCTGGCATATTCGCGCAGCCCTCGCACGTTTCACATCTGCTCCCTTACGTGCTGGCCTCACGTGAACAACCAAGTCGGCAACAACGCTGCGTATATGTGCTCGACCCTTGTGGAAAACAATCGTGGTCGAACTGACACGGCAGATTATCGCATTCTTTTCTGCCGCACGCCTGCACCACAAGGTATCAGGTATCAGTGAGGTCAAGGTCAGATTGCCTAAGCGAACTGTCCTTTAAAAAAATTGGAGGCTTATCAAGGTTAAGGCCAGTGGATGCTTCGCATCCACTGGGCTTAACCTTAGCGTATCCTTAGCGTTTGAAGGCATCTTGACCGCATACACGCCCGGCGCAAAGACGCTGGCGTGGTAGCGGGCACAGAGACTGACGCGACGGCGGGTGCGCGCCGCTTCATCCCTGGCGTGACGTCACATATCACGTGATGCAGCGATGGTGGCGCCGCCGCCGCGTCGCGCGCGACAGCGCGAAGCGAAGCGTGGAGGCCTCCGCCGGGCGATGTGCGACGGCGCGATATGAGGCCCCATCTGCAGCCGGTGTGACGTCATCACGTGACGTCACATCATGTGATCTCACTTCAGGGTCAATGGTGGCCACCGCCGGGAGGCGACCGACAGCGCGATATGAGGCCCCATCTGCAGCCTGTGTGACGTCATCACGTGACGTCATGTCACGTGACCCCACTTCAGGGTCAATGGTGGCCACCGCCGGGCGTCGCGCGAAGGCCCGAAACCTACGTTAATATGCTTCGCATAAAAAAGATTATGTCCGATGACACTCTTTATTGCGAAATTTGAGCGCAGCTCGATACGGTGTTCTATATAATTTAAATATGGGGTTTCACGTCCCAAAACCACTTTCTGATTATGAGGCATGCCGTAGTGAGGGACTCCGGAAATCTAAGTATACAGTGTTTCCCATGGAAATGCGGCCGCCGTGGCAGGCACTCGATCCCGAGACCTCGTGCTTAGCAGCCCAACACAATAGCCACTAAGCAACCACGGTGGGTGATACTTGTTCTCATTTCGCAATATATTGAGGAAAAAATTTGATACCGAAATCGCCGCACCGACTGGAAGTGAACCATTGCCGTCAGCGCCTTCGAAGAGAGAGCGGCAGTATGGGAACGCTGGCATGATGAGCGGCATCGGAGCCAGCTGCGGAAGAAGACGACGACGGACACGCGAGCAGGGGCACGACTGTGTAAGCGTGTTCACGCTGTGGCGCGGCGACGCTCAACTCAGGAACGGGCTGCACTCTAAAACAATTAAAATCAATAATGTGTAATAGTACGCTAAGTGCAGTATGAACGCATCTCACTGCATGGATGTCAAAAGTGCGGGAGAAGATCACTGTTTCCACAAAACCGATCTGACGAATTCACGCATACGCTTTCCAACCAAAATGATGAAGTCGCGAGCTTTCTCAGTCACAAAGGATGATTGATGATTTAAGTTAGCTTTCCTGCATAAACGGCTGCAGATATACTAAATTATTCGTGGGGACGCTGAGGCCAACTGTTGTGTATATATGAGTAATTTCGTAAGCGCTAATTTGGCTATATACTCCGTACGCTTTATCGCGAAGGGATACTTATTATACAAAACTACGAGAGGCAACTTAGCTGAAACTGTTGCTGTAAGGCACACGCCTTACGCAAATCACGCAGAGACGCGGATAATATTTAAGTGCGCATCTTTTGTACTACTACTTTTTCTTTTTCAGTTCCTTTTCGGTTGCGTATTGTTCTCGTTTTTTTTCGCATCTTTAAAGTAGGATATCGTATCTCACGACAAGCGATGCGCTTGTCAAACTTGCTGATTAAAGGGGGAATCTTTGTGGCTACGACGCACAACTTGACACTAAGTATCTGCTCTTGCATGGAATGCTGGTTGCCTTGAGCATTTAACTCAATAAGTGTCAATAGTGCTGGTTTCACATTGCTAATGGACCTCGTTGTATTAGATGAATTGACTTTCTTTTTTGCCACTTTTGATGTCCAAGAAACACAACCAGAACCCCCCTCCCCCTTTTTTTTTAATTTGACGCAGACCTCGCATTTCTACTACTAAACTATTACTACGTGTGCAAACCGGACCTTCCAATGTCATTGTGTAAAAGCCGTTAACTTCAGTGTGTTGAGCCCCTAACTGCGCGAACAAGGCAGATTTGCGCCGTGATTGAGGACACGTTCTGAACCTCTGTCCAGTGTTGGTGCCGGCCGATGGAAGAACTTCACGGGCGCCCACTTTAACCTGCGAATCATTTTTATGATTTAACTTATTATAATTATCTATCCGCCAATGAATAAATAACAACAAAATACTGCAAGTTCAACTGGCCCCAACCATAAGGTTGTAAAGGTACACAAGAAAGATGCAGAGGAGCATACACAGAACAAGCAAATCGCATTCTAATTCAAAAAAGTGTAAAATCAATCATTATTGCGTTCTGAAGAATCAGTACCGCTTAGAAATGAGGATGGTAGATCCTTTCGTTCGCCTATCGACCGTTCCATCGGCGAGGAGGAGCGCAGTTGGAACCAGCGCGACGCCTCGGTCTCCTCCTCGCATTGGTATGCGCGGACGGGCGTTTCTCCCAGCGGCAGCTTTGAAAGGTAGCGGTGTCACTGGAAATTAGTGAAATTCTAACGTGTTTTGTCTGTGATTGCTGCGATGGCTACCAAGGGGAAGAAGAATAAGAAGAATAAGAACTCTTTGGCAATGACTGGCCCTTGCACCCCAAAAACCGTATACATCATCATCTTGATCATCATCAATAATCATCGTTTTTCTGCGCCGATACGCAGAAATGGTGTCCAAGTTTCTTGTGATCATTTTTCGTGCTTCATTATCCACAGCAACTCTTCCTATCGACTGGCTAACTGCACGCGTAGTACCTGTACCGAAAAAAGGGGACCTAACGCTGATAAGTAACTATCGCCCAATATCGCTAACGTCATCATGCTGTAAGATGCTAGAACACATCATAGCTAACTACATTACTAAATTCTTAAGTGATAACAGTGTACTCTCACCTGAGCAACATGGTTTTCGAAAAGGTTTTTCTACTGTCACCCAATTAACATCGGTTATTCATTATTGTGCGAATATTCTAGACAAATCCAGCCAGGTAGATGTAATATTTTTAGATTTCAGGAAAGCATTTGACCTTGTTTCACACTCCAAGTTAATTGAAAAACTTTGATTAATTAACATTCCTTGTTTCATTGTTAATTGGGTTTCAGCATACCTCACTAACCGAAAACAGTTTGTTAGTATCGATACTTACCATTCCCATGAACTTCCAGTTACCTCAGGCGTCCCTCAGGGTAGTGTTTTAGGGCCTTTATTATTCTTAATTTATATTAATGACATTGCCAGCGTTGTCACAGCACCAGTTCAAATAAAACTGTTCGCTGACGATTGTGTTCTGTTCAGTGAGGTAACCGGTTGCGATGATCAGATAACCCTGAACAATAATCTTCAAAACCTTCTTTCTTGGTGCAATCGTTGGAACATGGAGGTAAATGCTAACAAAACAGTTTACATGAAGATAACTAAAAAAATAAATAGCCTATCTTTTCCTTACGCTCTCGGATCTGAACCATTAACCGAGGTTAGGGAATACAAATATCTTGGCGTCACAATAACTCATAACCTGCACTGGAACATTCACATTTCTAACGTATGTGACTCAGCCTTTCGTAAGCTCTGTCTTCTACGTCATAAACTAGAACAAGCTCCCGCTGAAACTAAACTTTTAGCCTACACATCAATAATAAGGCCAAAACTGGAGTATGCCTGCATAGTGTGGGACCCGTACACAAAAACGAACATTGATGCACTAGAAAGAGTAAAGCGTAAAGCAATCAGATTTATTTTTTCGAAATACCGTATGACTGATTCCCCGACAGCAATAATGAGACAACATGGCATTCAGACATTGGAAATACGAAGAAAATTACAACGGCTGAAATTTCTTTTTCTTCCTAAAAATAATCTCCTCGCCCCCACTCCTGAGCCTTATGTAACGCCAATGACAGCACGTCGAACACGTCATCGTGATGCTGACTCTCTAACTCCCTATAATGCCAGAACTAACATTTTTAAATATTCTTTTTTCCCACGCACTATAACCGATTGGAATAATTTACCTCAGTCGCTACTAAACAGTACTGATTCCATTGACCGTTTGAACTACTGATTTCATAGTAATAACTGAAATTGATCTTTGTGTTACATTCCTTCTCATTGCTTAAAATTATACTGACGGTTCATTTCTACATTTACTCTTCACTTTTGTTTTGGGAATTGTTTGGTTACAAGACCGAGTGTTCTTTTCACCCATTTGGTTCTTGCAGCTGGTGGACTCCATTGCTATTGTGCACACTAATTTGGTCCTTTTGTTCTTACGTCTGCAAATGCAATTATTCTGTATTTTGTATGCCCCTCCTGCCTGGGCCTCAATGAGGCCTGCAGTATTGTATAAATAAATAAATAAATAAATAAATAATAAGAACTATTCATTTCCGTATCACAAATTACAGGCAAACGGGCAGTTTTCGAAACTGTAGCCAAAGGCTGGTTGAAGGTCCGATAAAGAAAATACAGGCAATACCTGTATTTTGTATATACATGCAAGCCTGTATATATGCTGCCTTTGGCTGAATATTTACCTTCCGGAAACGATTGTGAAGTGCATCTTAAGCCGCGCTGGCTCGGTGAACTCCGCCACTGTGGTTGCAGACAAGAGTCGGCTTTGGATCGCTAGCATAAACAGAAAGCACTTGGAGTCATGAGCTTCGTCACGTGTACGTTGAGCAGATTTTGCTTCCGGTGAAGTAACGACGATGAACTCGGCCAAAATAGGACGTGAATGAAAGGTGCGTGTTCGAGTCGGTGGACTTGTGCCAATAGGCAAGAACGGCACCGCGAGCGGCGCTGTTGCGCCGGCGTTGAGAGCGCCGCATGGGGGGCAAAATTCAACTAGCGGGTGGTACCACCTCTCCCGTCTCTCGTTCCCACCGCCTTGATTGCCTCTTGCACTGCGCGTGTTTGCGCACGTTTCGTACCGCGCGCGGTGTGTGCCTACGTGTGTGTGCATGGACGTTTTATTCGAAATACGATGTACAGTCTGTATCACCTTTAGGGTCAAACTCGGAGCGCATGGCACGCGAAGCGGCGAGTGCTTGAGTCGGGCGCCGGCAGCAGCTCGCACAGGCTCAGGTACTCGAACGGCGTCGTCTGCTACGGCGCGCGCACTCGACGCATTGTCGGGAAGCGTTCTACTGTCAGTTGCAGTGCGCCGCGCATTTACGCGCGCAATAAAATTGTTCAGTTCAAATGGCAAATGGCAATAGTTCAATGGCAGTTGGCAACAAAAGTACTGGTGGAAGTTGAGCGGGGACGTAATATGGAAACAGTAGGCGCCGACGAAGAAAGTGTAGCTGCATTCTTTTTCGCTCTGTAAGCAATGCCGTGTCTACAACGTGCCGTCCGCTCCTATAGCTAGTTGACATGGCTCGCCCGCTTACGGAATCTCGCCGGGAGGATGCCTGGCCGATGTCGGGCATCGTGCGCTGTATTACTTCAGCAAATAAAGTTGCTGCTGCAGAGAGCAGCTGTTCGTTTTCCCGCTCTCTCGAGTCGGGGAGGTGGCCTTGCACAGGCACCGTACCAGAACTAAGAGTGCGCATGTTTTTTCAACGCGTCGCACGCGTCTGGTTGATCGCACCATATTCGCTGCCACTGTAACCAGGTCGTTCTGTCGTGTACTTTTTGGTAATGATCATTCATTTCGAATTATTTTATAAGTCTTCGTGGAGGGACAATGGAGGGACCCAGGTTCTGCAAGAGTTAAGACAAGTCATCAAGAATATTCGCCAACGGCGACCACAAGCGGAGAATCTACTTGAGCCTCTGCCACTGCCCCGAGGTGTGAACCCCCGCCACGGAGGAGCGGACAAACGCTTCGTCCAACTGGTTCAACAGAGAAGCGTCCCGATTCCTGAGCCAGGTGCGCCGCTTCTGCCATCGGACTGAGCGGGGACGCGGGGTCTTCTACATAGACCACGTCTTCCAAGAGATGCTGCCTTGGAGGGTCCGGTCCGCCGACGGTCGTCATTATCGCAGCATTGAAGGCTTGGTGATGCGGGCGCTTCATTGCAGGCGCCTGCTGACCACCAGCCGCTGGCACCCATGACCGCGGACTCCACAGCCTGCCGGGAACGCGACCGGTGCGGATACCGACTCACCGCGTGCGCCACCTCCCCAGTCCCAGAAGCCGATCCCCCCTCCAGCGCTGCCGCATACGGCCTAGAACCTTCGCAGCAATGCCGACGTCTCTCGGAAACCGAGGCAGCCGCTTGGTAACTGACACTTGCAGGGTTCAGGTAGGGTTCAGATACGCAGCCTCTAATTTGGTACCGACGGGCTTGAGCCTCAAGCTAAATCCGGCAATGACAGCGCTATTATATCAATAGATCGGGATGCACAGGCAAAGTCGAACAAAACACTTCCAGATGCGTCGCTAAATCACATGAAAATCATTACTGACCACCGTAGACGTAAACGTCACGAACTAGAACGGGCTGAATACTCCCTAAAATGAGGGTAGTGACTTAGTTGAGCATGAAAAAAAAAACAATAAGAGAGACAAAAGAGCGTAAGAGTCGGAAATTAGAGTGGGATGGCGTACCTCAGACAATTTCCTTAAGCGCAAATGTGCCTGCCATCATGGCAAATATAAACAATGGCGTAGAAATAACGGTGGCTAACCTTTCGTCTGCCCCATTATCTATTTGCGAATTTTATTCTACTTTCTAAAGGCCTCGCATTCTTACCGGCAAGTGGTAAATGTAATGAATTTCAATAATATCACGATTTCAATAACAACAGCAGTCCCCGGGGCATAAGGAATAACGTGGTCGCTGCCTAATCAGAGGGACAGATACTGGGAAATGTATATATCTGCCGTCCAAAAAGATATCATAGTGGCATGCTCAAAATTAAAACCCTGTTGACACAACTCGTCGTTTGAAGAGCGAGTCATTAGAGTTGCTGAGCCACCGATCAGATGTGGTAAAAAAAACCTGCGGATAAAGGTGGCGCAACAGTAATATTGGACAAAGTTGACCAGCAGAAAGAAGGATGGCGACAATTAGAAAATACGGACTTCTATATAGAATTCGCAGATGACCCCAGTAAATTGTTTAAATCAGAAATAAGCAGCGAATTAAGCTCACTGCATAAGGAAGGAAAAATATATGGAGCTATAAAGCAGTGCAGCCGATTCAGCCAGCCTAGGTCGTTTTGATTTGCTTCCTCAAATCAACAATATTAACAACCCCGGTTGTGCCACTGCCTCAAGCAACGGCACGGGTAATTAAACGATTTCATGTGCCTTGGATTTTATATGTAAGGAAATATTTCCGGCCATTCAGTCTTACATTAAGGACATCAAACAAATTTCTTTGCATAATAACTGGACTAGAGACCCCCAAATATAGCTTCCTGGTTACATCGGACGTTGTATTCCTATACACAAACCTACCACAAGCAGATTGCATTGACGCGAGAGTGAAGGAAAACACGCCTGTAAGTTTAGACGAGGATCGACGCTGTCAACACTATACTGCGGTTAGTATACCTAGGTACAATTACTTCGAAATTGAGGGGAAACAGTTTCTACAGATAAGCGGAATGGCAATGGAAACAAAGACGGCTCCTAATTAACCGAACATTCTTATTGCATCGCCCGAAGAACCCTTTCTTGCGGCCAGATCTTTGAAAGCGCTCATCTACAAAAGGTCCTTAGGCAACATACTCCTTATGTGGCACCGCGGCGAAGGAATTCTCGTTAGATTTGTAGGACATATTAATTAAGCTCATCCATCAATCTCTTTCACACACGGTTGTTATAAATCAGCTCTAAATGTTCTTGATATTGCTGTACAAATTACAGATAATCGAATATTCACTACCTTATGTAAACAGCCAACAGACCGCAAACAATACCTTCATTTCAAAGGCAGCCATCCACAACTTTGTAAGAAAGCCATCTCGTTTTACCGACATCATGTAGCGCGAAGGCACAATTGCACAGTAGAGGCACAGACCCCGTCACAGGCGCTACCAACTTTATTTCAAGGACAGTGAGAAGAGTATATATTCTCTTTCCCACACGAAGACGCACCTACGACTACCGACGGCGATTATCTTTTTAGCTTATTATTTTATTAGCTATTAGGCATTAGCTCACGCGCAGTTTCACATTTATTTTGTTGTAATCTCTTTAGCTCGCAACTCTCTCCCTCAGATGCTTTTGTCTTCGCTCTTAAAATTTTTCCGTTTTTCTCGTTCTTTGCACACGCACACACACACACAAACACACGTTCATATATATATATATATATATATATATATATATATATATATATATATATATATATATATATATATATGGTGTTTCAGCGCACACTTTAATAAATCTTGAAAAGTTGCCTGTGGCAGATATCACAATTCTAGCTTATGGGCTGGTCTACTGGATGCGGCGGACAACACTTGCACAAAAAAACTGCCATGCAAAATTGACTAATAGTAAAAATTCACTAATTACGTTTCGAACTAAATACATTATGGCCCATATTGCCATTTACAAATTATAGCCGTGGAGTTCGCAAGACTGATCTACTTGGAACGAATTTTCAAGATGACACCAGTTTCGAGATATAAATTCCCCAACTTTGCAGACAATGCAATGGCATTCCAGTTAATTTCTTAAGAAAACGTCGTCTCTAATAGAGGGAAAATGAGGCATCCACCCAAACGTAGCTAAGTGCTACAAAACAAATCCATACGTGTTCCTCGAATGAACAGCTTCGCAGTTGAAGAAAAATTGGTCCTGGTCCGGCACCCGGGACCACCGCCTTTCCGGGGCAGCCGCTCGACCATCTGAGCTAACCAGACGGCTAGCAGATAGCAAGCGAAGTCGAATTTATCAACCACTCAGAAGCAAAGGCGTAATAGTTTTGCGGAAGCCCTCAAGGTGGAGAGAAGTAATATCCCGGACCAGGACCATTCGCACACTAACTACTGCAGAACAGAAGTACTCGATTAACAGAGCAGGAATTTGTATCAGTAGCTTGGGCCGTACAAAAATTCCGGCCGTCGGTTGGGCGGTACATAACTCCGCAGTAAAACGTTTCAGTGTGCACATCCGTGAGTTTATTATGTGGCATCAGCAGGGGTCGAAGCGTGAGCCAGCAGCGCTGCTTGCTTGCTCAGAGAAATTCGTTCAGTTTCGCCAAAAAATAAAAACCACGCAGTGCAGCTGTTTCACAAAGTGCATTCTTCCTAGTCACACAGTCGAGCGTTTGAGGCGTACAAGCGCGAGCGCGCGCGCTACTTCCTCTATGCGTGCGGATACAGCGTTTCGCCGTCCTCGAGCCGACGTCGGCTGCGTGCGAAGGCCTCAGAAGCGTCGCTTCAGCGGGGAGACCATCACGGCTTGGTCAGCTGTCTTCCCTCTGCACAAACGGAAACAGCACAAACGGACGCATCTGCAGGTCAAACGTGTGCGTTCGCATGTACTCGAAGCAAATCCTTTAACTGAGGATCGCACAGGCCCAGTACTGGACCTTTTTGCGCTTCTCTTTTTGTCACACTATCATAACAAGTGTCATTTTTATTTCTCTCTCTCTGTGTATCTCTCGGTCGCCCTTCGTTGTTCTCTTCCGCTTTCAACGTATAATAATATGCGGAACTCTCTATAAATGTAATACAGGCGGTAAAATAAGGCGACAACAGCTAATTTACCGATCAATGGCGCTGATTAGCGAGTCAAATTGATTTATTTTGGCCTAGAATCTAATATAATGCGCAGGATGCGCGACAATTTTCTTAACAATTTTTCACTAGCACAGGATAGCGTACCGTATAAACTAGATGACTTATGTCAATATTTTCTCGTAAAAAAAAGTTTATACTTCGAAGATCCCATTCCTTTTTAGCGGGGAAAAAAGATAGAAAGGTGAAAGTTATTTATGGGGTCTACATATAGACAAAGCGATAATATAGCACCAGATTTTATTTCTTTTTAGTCGAGCAGTGCGCATTTGCTAATAAAAAGATTGGGAACTATTTTATTATGGAGAGAACACTGTTCTACTGCTGATGAGTTATGGCTCAGCTGTGATATGACGCCTGAGACGACCTTCTACCTCAGCAAGGTCGGCAGTTTGGCCCTTCGGTTGACATCCGTTGTGCTTCGGCTGCGCAACGGGGCATAAGCAAACATAAGGAAAGGGGGCAGGCGACAAATGACATTTCTATATGAATAACGCAAAACAAATAGAGCACGATAGCGTGTGCGCACATATAAAAGTAAAGATTGCATTAAAAATCTATTTCATACTCAGAACATTAAAGTTCATTGTCTGTCTGTCTGTCATACTCAGAACGAGTGACACTGTTGCCAAATTATCAGAGTTTGTTGCCAATGGTGGAAACGCTCCCACAATCTCGAGAATACGCCCAGTTATTTTTTTGCCTCTATATGTAGTTAACACCGACGTGTGCGCAAATAAAACCGCGTACAATCGGTGCAGAGATGCGAACAGGGTATTATACTTTCAATCTGCAGTAATGTTCGCCCAGCCGCTCATTTAGGCACCACGCTCTTCGCCCCGTGGAAATAATTCCGAATGAGAGGGGTGTATAGATGCACACAACACATGCAACCACAGGAGACGAAACGATTTCTGTGCTTCACATCGCAATGACCACCAGCCGTGACGTCCTCCAGCAAATATTAAAGACGCCACTTACCTCTGCATTCGCTTGGCTAATATTTTGGCCACGTGCGCTTCAAGATTAAGGAGCACCGATAGCAACGAGAATCCCAGCCATATTCCGATGTATCCTCCGAAATAGCCGAACGCTTCTACTATCTGCAGTTTACAAGAGAAAGGGGGAAAACGAAGGTAAGGTGTGAAATAGACGAGGTGTATAAATTGGCCAAATAAACAGCCGCACTCCCTCACACTAAAATGTAACAGAAATCGTTCTCAGGCAGGATCCCTCACACTCATGGGCAAACTCAGATTCACGGAATCGTGAGTTCAGACTAAGATCCTTATGACTGCGATGGAATTTGAAGAAGTTACAGTGACTTTTCACGCCCGGAAAGCGGGTTGCGCCCAAGCGTATAGCTGCTATTCCTTTTTGTGCATTGCGCGTAGAATATTAAAAAAAAAATGCTTTGATTGTGTGTAAGTATGGCGGTTTCTTTAAGGCTTATTCTTTATTTTGTTTGCTTTATTTCCATTTTTCAATTTTTATGGAGTGTAAAGTACCTAGGAAAGATGATAAGGCACTGTTAAAAAGAAAAAGCACATTCTTCATTACATCAACAAATTTGGTAATGCACTACTCGCACTATTCAGTTTCCCTTGTTATCATTCTTCCTCTTCTGGAATCTCCTGTGAACGCCAAACACGCGCCTTTTGCCGGACTTCTTCAGCTCGTGCCCTGCGATTGGCGACGGCTTCGAGGTTGGTACACTCGGCCACTCGCGCTCGGCCTGCCGCCGCTTGCGTCGCTACTCCATCCTTCTCGCTCGGCGTCTTGATGATGAGACAAACCCGGTATGCCCGTAGTGTACCAAAACTTGCAGCAACTGGAAGAGAAGGTCCGCCCGCTACGCTCAACGCCACCTTGACCTTCCTCTATACGTGGTGTTGCTTCGCCGCGCGGTCAGCGCGCTCTCCCGTGCTTTTCCCGGTGCGCCATTCCCTCCTCCAGCTGCACGCACCTTCCTGCTGTGGCGCTCGTTTCCCTCGCGGCAACACGCATAATCTCGGCGATTTCACACACGGGACATATACGCTTGCGCGAAAGAGAAAAAAAATATTGCGCTAGGAATTCCTCAGGAGCAAATAAAGTTCGTTGTCCGTCTGTCTGTCTGTATGTGATAGATACGAGTGCTGGAGAGGCAATCGGATCGTCGTGCTTTCCCGATATTGCCGCGCATGCACGACCCTCGCACGGTGAATTAAGTCTCCAGAGACGCGCAGTGCTTTTGTCTGCAAATGCGGCGCACCTTGCTCTCCTCCGCTCAATCGGCGCTACCCGACCCAGGGCAGCGTTCTGGCTTCCACTGCAGGGCGTACACGTGACATTATCGTTGCTGCTGAACAGCTGTGTGCATACTACACCGGTGCTACACACATTCGTCTAAGCAGAACAGACAGTAGTATGAACACCGAGCTAAAGCCATCTAATCTTTCCTTTGGGCGCTGACGAAGGCCAGCAGTTGTCCTTCGGTCTCGTCTCGTGCATCGTCGAGACGCGACGCCCATACAATGGGGCTGGCGGCGCTCCTCATCAAGCTTGCGCTCCTAGACGCCTTCAGAAAAAAGCCAAACCTTTGTTAGGAGCTCGGTTTAGCGGAGGCAAGTAATACACGATTTGACATGTTTAGAACGAAGAGCAGACTGGCTTTGTTCCACAGTAAAACAAGAGAAGTTCTGGGAAAGGCCAACCCGACGACATGGTGACCAGAGGAGCATCCAAGCACCTAGCGCGAACATAACGTCGCGATGGCACCGGTCGTACCGCTCTTTTCGCAGATGCTGCGACGCTAATAAACGAGATCCGGCGACTTGACGCGCCATGTGAGCGCGATCGATGACTTCACGAGCGTACTCATGTGCCAATGGAAGACACAGCAGTAGGATCGATCGCGCCAAAGAGCAAAGTGGGGTCGCAACCCTACAAAAGATAAAATGGGGAATATCCTGCGGTGTCATGTCGGGACGAATGATACGCGAATGTCACGTAGGTCAGCATGGCGTTCCAGTCGCGGTGATCGTTGGAAACGTACATCGACAGCTCTCTGCGAGTGTTCGGCTGAGGCGTTCCGTAAGAGCGTTCGTTTGTGGGTGGTAGGCGATGGACAGCTTGTGCTCCGTGCTACAAGAACGGAGGAGGTCGTCCACAACTCGTGACAAGAACGAGCGCCCGCGGTCTGTAAGTAACTGTCGAGGTGCAGCGTGCTGAAGAATGACGTCGTGAAGGAGAAAATCGGTCAGTTGCGCAACTAGTCGGCAACACCTTTGTTATCGCGTAGCCTGTCGCGTAATCAGTAGCGACAGAGATCCACTTATTCCCTCTAGTCGTCATCGGAAAAGGGCCAAGCAGGTCAAGGCCCACGCAAAAGAAAGGTTCACGGGAAATTTCAATTGGATGGAGTCGGCCGACAGGTGGCAGGGGAGGTTTCTTCCGGCGCTGACACAATTCGCAAGTTGCGACATAACGACGCACAGAGCGGTAGAGACCCGGCCAGAAGAACCGGCGTCGTACGCGGTCATATCTACTCATAACTCCAAGGTGTCCCGCCATCGGTGCATCGTGAAGTTGTTCGAGAACGACGGATAGCAGATGACGAGGAAGAACAAGGAGCAACTCAGGGCCGTCAGGGTTGATATTGCGGCGGTACAGGATGCCATCATGCAGCACGAACATGCGGCACGTGCCGTTGGTGCCTCCATATTGCACTCTGGCGATGATGGACTGCAAGGATGCCTCGCGTTGATGTTCAGCGAGCATGTCGGTCATGTCAGCCAATGCCATCACGCAGGTCACCGGATCATGGGGAGCAGGATCGGGAGGATCCACGGTGTGACGAGAGAGGCAGTCAGCGTCCTTGTGCAGACGTCCAGACTTATAGTTGACAATAAATGAAAATTGCTGGAGGCGCAGAGCCCAGCGACCAAGCCGTCCTGTCCGGTCCCCGACGGAAGACAGCCAGCAGAGTGCGGGGTGGTCTGTAACGACCGAAAACGTGCGGCCGTACAAATATGACCGGAACTTGGAGACAGCCCAAACTAAAGCCAAGCACTCCCGCTCTGTGATGGAGTAATTTCTCTCGGCAGGCGATAGCAGGCGGCTGGCGTAAGCTATCACGCACTCGCTACCATGCGGTTATTGGGCGAGAACAGCGCCGATGCCATGACCGCTTGCGTCAGTGTGGATTTCGGTCGGTGCAGATGGATTAAAGTGGGCAAGTATGGGAGGGGTGGTCAGAAACCCGATGAGAACGGTGAACGCGTGAGCCTGCTCCGTGCTCCATCAGAATGGCGTGTTCTTCTTTAGACAATCTGTCAATGGCCGAGCAACATCGGCGAAGTTTTTGATGAAACGGCGAAAGTAAGAACACAGGCCGACGAAGCAGGGCTTGTAAAAAGCCGAACGTGGCACAGGGAAATTGCGTATGGCGCGAACTTTTTCAGGATCTGGTTGGACACCGGATGCGTTAACGAAGTGTCCCAACACGGTTATCTGACGGCGCCCGAACCGACACTTCATGGAGTTCAGTTATACAGGCCGGCTTTTCGGAAGACCGCAAGAATTGCAGCGAGTCGTGTAAGGTGGCGGCCAAACGCGGAGAAAAAAAATAAATTCGTTGAGGTAACAAAGACAGGTGGTCCATTTGTAGCCTTGCACAAAAGAGTCCATCATGTGTTCAAATGTCGGAGGAGCAATAAATAGGCCATAGCGCATGACTTTGAGCTGATATAAGCCATCCGGCGCGATGAAGGTCGTCTTCTCGCGGTCCATTTCATCAACTGAAATCTGCCAGCGGCCGGATCGAAGATAGATGGGCGAGAAGTGTTTGGCCTCATGCATGCACTCCAAGGCGTCTTTTCACGTGATCTTGTTTAAGCGGTGATAATCGACGCAAAAACGCCAGGTTCCATCTTTCATTTTCACAAGGGCGACAGGCAAAGATCGAGGGCTCTCATAGCTCGATGACAACACTGCGGAGCATTTCGTCCACTTTTGACTGGATGACTCGACGTACAGCATGCGATACACGATAGGGACGCCGACGAATGGGATTCGTGTCTCCAGTGTTTATACGGTGGTGAACATCAGATGTTTGGTCTAAAGGCCGGTGGCTGAAACCAAAGATGTCACGGTACGACTCGAGGAGGAGACGTACGTCCCTGGCCTGTGCCGAGTGTAGCTCAGGTGCAATCATCTTCGCGAAAACATCCGTTAGAGAAGCAGAGCCGTGAGCTGCCGTTGGCGCTAAAAAACCACCCTAGCCATTCAGACTTTCAGTGTCAAATTCGGAAGTATTAGAAATCGTGGCCGTAAACATGCCGGCTGGAAGCACTGGAGGGCTCAGGCTGAAATTCGGAAGTGCAAGAACGACGCCCTTATTAGTAATCGTCACGAGTGTGTGCGCAAAAGCAACGTTCCGATTCAAAAGCACGTAGATGATAGGGCGAAGGACAAATTCTCCATCAGTTATCTGTGGCTCTGCGGTCAAGGCGACGTAAGTGACTGCCTAAGGAGACAGACGCACATCTTGAAGCGAGCACCAGTGCGGTGGGGCGGTCGATGAGAGCGGAATTATTCGATAACGTCGTGGGGGCAGTTGTCGATCACAGCAAAGAGAACAGAAGTAGGGCGGCCCGCTATACTTATACGTGCAGTACACATTCCAAGAACAACCATCACGCCACCGTCGGCTACACGAAGCACTCGGGCAGCTGCTGGGTGAGGACCTACTTTAAACGTCTACGTAGGCTAGCCCTCATCACAGACACGTGGGTACCAGTATCGACGAGTGCTTGGACAGGTACGCCGTCTATTTTAACCTCAATTACACATCTCTTTGTGGGCACAGACAGAGGATTTGCTGTTGTAGAAGGCAATGCAGCAGCATCTCCGAGGGCTGCATTTCTTAGTTTTCAGAACGGGTGTGACCAGAAGCCACAGGTGACGAAAGGCGACGTGCCTGCGGCGAACGGCAAGATGGGCGACGTGTTTGCGGTGAACGAGACTGGTGTCCGCGCGGCGATGGTGAGCGACTCTACCACGTGTTCCTAGCAGATATGTCGCCGTAGTTAGACTCGGCGGTCGGCGAAACATTGCGGGCATTTCCATTAAAATGGCTCATGTTGGTCGGCGTGCGAGCTCTTGAGCGCCACGAGTTGCGACATGAACAATGCGGCGACAGGATAAACATGTCGTCTGGTCCTCCGCACTTCTCCACTCAGTCGGATTGCGATAACGCGGAGAGAAGCGTCGAGGTGGAGCGAAAGTTGTAGAAGGGCGTTCGTTGGCTCTGGGGTTGGCGAGAGTACACACAGACTGTAAACCAATGTTTTTAACTTCCTGGCGTACGATGGCTTTTACTAGGGGAACTGGGAAAGGATTAGCATCAGGGCAATGATGATCAGACCTAATACTACGTGTGAAGCGCACAAATAATAGGAATGATGTATTGCAGGCTGCTCTGGGATATGCCACGAATTTGTGAGCGGAACTTTTGCAAAAGCCTCGTGAACACTGTAAACGTTATAGGTAAGCTGCAAATTCAGGTATAATTTTTTCTCTTGAGATTGTTTAAGAGATGCTACTTATAGAACTGCGAAATCAATTTCTTGGTGCAGAGTTACAGCTTCGTAAATTTCGTGCTTCAATTTATTTTTTTTCGAGCTTACCGAAGGTTAAGAATTTTTGCGAACCCTTATAGCCCTAAATCTAAAATTTCCAGGCTAGAGTCAATAGAACTCATATATTTATTTATCTGAAGCAGAACACATTTGATTTCAATGGTTCCAGCGGATATCTCACAAAAGCATTTGTACGTTTCACGTCTGTTTGAACTAGGAAATTGGAGTTGGCGTTAGAGTTAAAGGTTCCTCTTAATTAATGTTGAAATTCGTGCTAGTTCGTTTGTCAGGATCGCCAAATACCAGCGCGTAAAAAACAAGGGACGAACGTGAAGAGACATATACCCCGCGCCGTGTATGCCTGTTAACATAAAGCGATCTTGCATGTGCCATCATATACAGCGCATTTTGTGCGACTGC
Organism: Dermacentor albipictus; assembly: GCF_038994185.2. Taxonomy (NCBI): domain Eukaryota; kingdom Metazoa; phylum Arthropoda; class Arachnida; order Ixodida; family Ixodidae; genus Dermacentor; species Dermacentor albipictus. The sequence goes on from NW_027225578.1 coordinate 3,729,922, forward strand.
TGGGTCGTTCTCACGCCGATTAAAGTGGGCCAAAGCCAGAGATGGTGCAAAGGCTACACGTATAGGCCAATCCCGGAGATGATGTAATGAAAACTGAGACGATAACCATGCAGAGAGAGTTAAATCCGTGGGCCCGTGGGTAGCTCGAGTCATCTGATTTTGGTAAACGTGTTCTTGCCGCCTTAGAAGGGTAAGCATGCATTCGCTATGCTGTTAGACTCGGTGCAAAACAAGAACAGTTACACGCGTGCTGTCGCGAAGACAAATGACGCAATACTACTATGACTAGAAAGTAAAACGCGAAGTTTTTTTCTTCTTTTGGGGGGGGGGGGGGGGGGGAGGGCGTAGTTGGAAGGAAATTAAAGTGGCACACATGATGTGTGTCTTCGCACAGCATTTAACTGAAACGAAAGCAAAAGTGATAGAACGGCCATAATTTTTTGTATGTCTGAGCTATTCAGCACTACTGCAACCGCAGCCACGACCAGCAAAGCTCAAAAGGGTTCTCAAAGGAAGCTTCGCATTTAGTTTCGGCCCAGGGACTGAATTCAGAAAGCTTTCCCTTCTTAAGTGGTATTTTCCATTGACTGTCTGCCTTCGCTAATCATATATTTCCAAGATCACGAGTGACTGACACCTGAATTCGAGCGTTTAAGAACTTTTTTGCGAATAGATTGCCCCGCTCAACGGCAACGCCACCACCGTCGGCAAGGTGCCGGTTGCATGCAGCCGGCCGGTTGTTATACTAGTCTGCTTTTTGATTCATTACGGTGTTGGTGTTGTATATTATGTTGTTTATGCGGGAGGTGTGCATCATGTGGGAGCGTGTCTTATGTTGCGTGCGTGTGCGCGGAACGGTCCAAAGACCAGCCCGGCATCTTATGGTACGCACCGTGTGGGCGGCGCTCGATATGCGCCTCATGCCGGGGCGAATGGTGAAGGCCGTCACCAGCCTAGCACCAGGGTGTGTCGTGGGGATGAGTGTGTTCGGTCACACGACCCACCCCGCACTGTATGGTACCCATCGTGTGGGCGGCGCTCGAGATGCGCCTCATGCCAGCGGCCTGGGTCTAATGCATGAACCGGCTCAATTGCGTTCATCGCCAAAACCAGGCAGTGAAGCATGGAGGCTCCCGACTGTGCCGTGCGGCTTTTATAAGCTGGCTCAGCTTACGCATTTGATGGTGTGCTCCCAGTCTGCGTGTGCCCTTGTGCTGCCGCGTTCTCGCGCTGCCTCGCTCGTTTCGCGGCTGCGCTCGCACGCTCACGTTCGGTTGCGTGCACGTGATGGTATCCTCACTTCTTCCTTCTCCTGAGCGCACACCATTGTGTGCGAAGAACTAATTTTTGCATGTTTTCAACGTAATTACTCAGTGATTAAAAGATGCAAGCTAAATCTCCTCATTGCAACAAAATATATGTCATCAAGAGCACAATTCCTTCAATAAAGCGAACCTCTCTATGCCTACTTTCCTATGTTTTGAGGTATGGCGCATCTGCTCGATGGATATTTTGCAGAATAAAGTGCATTTAACTGCTGCATAATCTCCAGGATCGTCTGGCTGTAGTCGGCACACCAATACTGGATGCGGCCAATCCCCGTGACACTACAAAGCGCGGACACATGGTTCAGCTGGTGGGGTTCTCCATGTCTTGCCGTCTTCACAGGCAGGCAGGTAATAGTTATGGTTAAATAGTCGGTGGACAATGCTAATCAGTTGCATGTAACTTATTTTACCGCTTTACCAAAGCTTCGCTTCTAGGATTGCAACATCTCAGTGGTAGGCGCATAATTTTTTTGCACGTCTCTTTGGATGCCACTAAGCGACCTTGACGAGTTCATATATGTAATAGCTAAGGTTCTGCAACAGGTGAAATGTTACGCCTCGATAATGAAAGCGTTGAATATCATGCGCTTTTACGTTAATACTGACAGGTATGTGTGCCTTAGGTATGCCTATGAACCGACTATATCTAGACAGATATTATTAGGTTTCCTTTATTCTCCAGCAAAATTTGAGTAAACTTACCCGTTGACGACCGCGTGAGGAATTCTGAACACAACGTAAAATATCTCTCTCGCACAGAATGAAAACAAAATCTTATACGCCTTTACAGTAGACATAAAACACTTGTATTACTCAATACCACAAAATGAATTGATGGAATGTGTCACTGACTGCATCGATAAATTTGGAGCAGTTGCTTTCCAGAACACTTCTGGCATAGCAGAAGGTTCTTTCTTGGAACTGTTGTCCATGCGCCTGAAGTCTACGCACATAAAATGTAATGATGACATCATTCTACAGAAAGAGCAAGGGTGTCTGCATAGGTTCGTGTAGAGCCTCTGTTTTCAGCGACAGCTTTTTAGCTTCAAAAGACAAGGTGTTAAAGCAGTGCTAATCAGGGTCAAATTTGATGCAGACCTTTAGATTTGTGGTGTTCTTTTTTTAGTTAGTTAGATTTTCTAGTGTTCATAGATTGTAACAGTCCAGAATTGGAAGCCCAGTCATCATTAGTATTGTCAGAGGTTAAAACAGCCTTGCATCCTCTAACCCTGACTCACGAGCTTCCGGCCCATAAATGTTTAAGGTTTTGAGACTTGGAAATTACTTCTTCATCGTGCCTTGTTTGCTGGAAGTTCAAGCCAAGGGATAGCCACCCATCCCCTCCCTCAATTCAGCTCACTCAAAAGTAATAAAAAGAAGCATCATTTAATTATGTCTAACCAACACACTTAACCAGTCACGGGTGCATCGGCTGCAAAGCAGTTTTCATTATCAGGTCAGCCGCCTCAAAGGGGCACATAACCTTACCATGTGATCATATCTATTGCAGTAAAAATGCTCAGGCAACTCGAGGAACCTAACATTGTAGACTAGGGTCGAGCAGGCCCTTCTGGAACTAGGTTTTCTATCATCGCATATGTTCATGGCATATCTCACAACCTGAAAAAAGTAGGCAAACGAACAGATGTTCGGGTTTTATTTTCCGCTCCGAAACGTCTTGGTTTGATATGTGTCAAGATGAATGCAGGACATCATGAAAATAAACTGGTGTGTGCAAAAGAACCTGGGCAGAAGCATGTCGTCTGTGTAAAGAAAGTAGTTTATTCTGTTCCCTTGTCGTGTGGTTCATCATATATTGGCTAAACGGTCAGATGTCTGAATAACAGATTGTATGGGCATCAATATAAGATGGAAATCCAGCTCTCGGGTCACATTAGTGCTCATTGTAAGGCTCAGAAGTGCACTCCAGATTTTGATAGAACCTGTGTTTTGAACAGAGTAGATGATCAACTGACAAGGGAGATATTGGAAGTGCTTGAGATCAAGAAGTGTGGTGATGCTTGTATCAGTGAACCCTCAGTTTCTCTATCGAGAAAGGAACTGGCGTATATTGGGAGCGGGGCTTAAGATGCTCTTGTGTATCGTGTTTTGGTTGCGTGGTGCTGATGACGGTACTCTTCTTTCCCTGATGCTTTGATTCCTGGCAGCAGCTATTTATTCCCGTGTCAAGAAATAAAACGCTCAGTGGATCCTGTGCCTACGTGGTTGTCCCATGTCGTCTTCCTTCCTCCGTCGTTTTATTTCGCGCCTTCGTTGTAAGCAGCTATTATGCACGAATTGTTTCATAACGAAGAGCAAACATGCCCTCACGCTCTCTCCATACTTGTAATGCGAAAAGCTGGCATATTCGGGCAGCCCTCGCACGTTTCACATCTGCTCCCTTACGTGCTGGCCTCACGTGAACAACCAAGTCGGCAACAACGATGCGTATATGTGCTCGACCCTTGTGGAAAACAATCGTGGTCGAACTGACACGGCAGATTATCGCATTCTTTTCTGCCGCACGCCTGCACCACAAGGTATCAGGTATCAGTGAGGTCAAGGTCAGATTGCCTAAGCGAACTGTCCTTTAAAAAAATTGGAGGCTTATCAAGGTTAAGGCCAGTGGATGCTTCGCGTCCACTGGGCTTAACCTTAGCGTATCCTTAGCGTTTGAAGGCATCTTGACCGCATACACGCCCGGCGCAAAGACGCTGGCGTGGTAGCGGGCACAGAGACTGACGCGACGGCGGGTGCGCGCCGCTTCATCCCTGGCGTGACGTCACATATCACGTGATGCAGCGATGGTGGCGCCGCCGCCGCGTCGCGCGCGACAGCGCGAAGCGAAGCGTGGAGACCTCCGCCGGGCGACGTGCGACGGCGCGATATGAGGCCCCATCTGCAGCCGGTGTGACGTCATCACGTGACGTCACATCATGTGATCTCACTTTAGGGTCAATGGTGGCCACCGCCGGGAGGCGACCGACAGCGCGATATGAGGCCCCATCTGCAGCCTGTGTGACGTCATCACGTGACGTCATGTCACGTGACCCCACTTCAGGGTCAATGGTGGCCACCGCCGGGCGTCGCGCGAAGGCCCGAAACCTACGTTAATATGCTTCGCATAAAAAAGATTATGTCCGACGACACTCTTTATTACGAAATTTGAGCGCAGCTCGATACGGTGTTCTATATAATTTAAATATGGGGTTTCACGTCCCAAAACCACTTTCTGATTATGAGGCATGCCGTAGTGAGGCATGCCGTGGCAGGCACTCGATCCCGAGACCTCGTGCTTAGCAGCCCAACACAATAGCCACTAAGCAACCACGGCGGGTGATACTTGTTCTCATTTCGCAATATATTGAGGAAAAAATTTGATACCGAAATCGCCGCACCGACTGGAAGTGAACCATTGCCGTCAGCGCCTTCGAAGAGAGAGGGGCAGTATGGGAACGCTGGCATGATGAGCGGCATCGGAGCCAGCTGCGGAAGAAGACGACGACGGACGCGCGAGCAGGGGCACGACTGTGTAAGCGTGTTCACGCCGTGGCGCGGCGACGCTCAACTCAGGAACGGGCGCCTAATAGCTGCACTCTAAAACAATGAAAATCATTAATGTGTGATAGTACGCTAAGTGCAGTATGAACGCATCTCACTGCATGGATGTCAAAAGTGCGGGAGAAGATCACTGTTTCCACGAAATCGACCTGGCGAATTCACGTATACGCTTTCCAAGCAAAATGATGAGGTCGCGAGCTTTCTCAGTCATAAAGGATGATTGATGATTTAAGTTAGCTTTCCTGCATAAACGGCTGCAGATATACTAAATTATTCGTGGGGACGCTGAGGCCAACTGTTGTGTATATGTGAGTAATTTCGTAAGCGCTAATTTGGCTATATACTCCGTACGCTTTATCGCGAAGGGATACTTATTATACAAAACTACGAGAGGCAACTTAGCTGAAACTGTTGCTGTAAGGCCCACGCCTTACGCAAATCACGCAGAGACGCGGATAATATTTAAGTGCGCATCTTTCGTACTACTACTTTTTCTTTTTCAGTTCCTTTTCGGTTGCGTATTGTTCTCGTTTTTTTTTTCGCTTCTTTAAAGTAGGATATCGTATCTCACGACAAGCGATGCACTTGTCAAACTTGCTGATTAAAGGGGGGATCTTTGTGGCTACGACGCACAACTTGACACTAAGTATGTGCTCTTGCATGGAATGCTGGTTGCCTTGAGCATTCAACTCAATAAGTGTCAATAGTGCTGGTTTCACATTGCTAATGGACCGCGTTGTATTAGATGAATCGACTTTCTTTTTTGCCGCTTTTGATGTCCAAGAAACACAACCAGAACCCCCCCCCGTTTTTTAAAATTTGACACAGACCTCGCATTTCTACTACTAAACTATTACTACGTGTGCAAACCGGACCTTCCAATGTCATTGTGTAAAAGCCGTTAACTTCAGTGTGTTGAGCCCCTAACTGCGCAAAGAAGGCAGATTTGCGCCGTGATTGAGGACACGTTCTGAACCTCTGTCCAGTGTTGGTGCCGGCCGATGGAAGAACTTCACGGGCGCCCAATTTAACCTGCGAATCATTTTTATGATTTAACTTATTATAATTATCTATCCGCCAATGAATAAATAACAACAAAATACTGCAAGTTCAACTGGCCTCAACCATAAGTTTGTAAAGGTACACAAGAAAGATGCAGAGGAGCATACACAGAACAAGCAAATTGCATTCTAATTCAAAAAAGTGTAAAATCAATCATTATTGCGTTCTTAAGAATCAGTACCGCTTAGAAATGAGGATGGTAGATGCTTTCGTTCGCCTATCGACCGTTCCATCGGCGAGGAGGAACGCAGTTGGAACCAGCGCGGCGCCTCGGTCTCCTCCTCGCATTGGTATGCGCGGACGGGCGTTTCTCCCAGCGGCAGCTTTGAAAGGTAGCGGTGTCACTGGAAATTAGTGAAATTCTAACGTGTTGCGTCTGTGATTGCTGCGATGGCTACCAAGGGGAAGAAGATAAAGAAGAGTAAGAACTCTTCGGCAATGACTGGCCCTTGCACCCCAAAAACCGTATACATCCTCATCTTGATCATCATCAATAAGAACTATTCATTTCCGTATCACAAAATACAGGCAAACGGGCAGTTTTCGAAACTGTAGCCAAAGGCTGGTTGAAAGACCGATAAAGAAAATACAGGCAATACCTGTATTCTGTATATACATGCAAACCTGTATATATGCTGCATTTGGCTGAATAATTAACTTTCGGAAACGATTGTGAAGTGCATCTTAAGCCGCGCTGGCTCGGTGAACTCCGCCACTGTGGTTGCAGACACGAGTCGGCTTTGGATCGCTAGCATTAACAGAAAGCACTTGGAGTCATGAGCTTCGTCACGTGTACGTTGAGCAGATTTTGCTTCCGGTGAAGTAACGACGACGAACTCGGCCAAAATAGGACGTGAATGAAAGGTGCGTGTTCGAGTCAGTGGACTTGTGCCAATAGGCAAGAACGGCACCGCGAAGGGCGCTGTTGCGCCGGCGTTGAGAGCGCCGCATGCGGGGCAAAATTCAACTAGCGGGTGGTACCACCTCTCCCGTCTCTCATTCCCACCGCCTTGATTGCCTCTTGCACAGCGCGTGTTTGCGCACGTTTCGTACCGCGCGCGGTGTGTGCCTACGTGTGTGTGCGTGGACGTTTTATTCGAAATACGATGTACAGTCTGTATCACCTTTAGGGTAAAACTGGGAGCGCATGGCACGCGATGCGGTGAGCGCTTGAGTCGGGCGCCGGCAGCAGCTCGCGCAGGCTCAGGTACTCGAACGGCGTCGTCTGCTACGGCGCGCGCGCTGGCCGCATTGTCGGGAAGCGTTTACTGTCAGTTGCCGTGCGCCGCGCATTTACGCGCACAATAAAATTGTTCAGTTCAAATGGCAAATGGCAATAGTTCAATGGCAGTTGGCAACAAAAGTACTGGCGGAAGTTGAGCGGGGACGCAATATGGAAACAGTAGGCGCCGACGAAGAAAGTGTAGCTGTGTTCTTTTTCGCTCTGTAAGCAATGCCGTGTCTACAACGTGCCGTCCGCTCCTATAGCTAGTTGACATGGCTCGCCCGCTTACCGAATCTCGCCGGGAGGATGCCTGGCCGATGTCGGGCATCGTGCGCTGTATTACTTCAGCAAATAAAGTTGCTGCTGCAGAGAGCAGCTGTTCGTTTTCCCGCTCTCTCGAGTCGGGGAGGTGCCCTTGCACAGGCACCGTACCAGAACTAAGAGTGCGCATGTTTTTTCAACGCGTCGCACGCGTCTGGTTGATCGCACCATATTCGCTGCCACTGTAACCAGGTCGTTCTGTCGTGTAATTTTTGGTAATGATCATTCATTTCGAATTATTTTATAAGTCTTCGTGGAGGGACAATGGAGGGACCCAGGTTCTGCAAGAGTTAAGACAAGTCATCAAGAATATTCGCCAACGGCGACCACAAGCGGAGAATCTACTTGAGCCTCTGCCACTGCCCCGAGGTGTGAACCCCCGCCACGGAGGAGCGGACAAACGCTTCGTCCAACTGGTTCAACAGAGAAGCGTCCCGATTCCTGAGCCAGGTGCGCCGCTTCTGCCATCGGACTGAGCGGGGACGCGGGGTCTTCTACATAGACCACGTCTTCCAAGAGATGCTGCCTTGGAGGGTCCGGTCCGCCGACGGTCGTCATTATCGCAGCATTGAAGGCTTGGTGATGCGGGCGCTTCATTGCAGGCGCCTGCTCACCACCAGCCGCTGGCACCCATGACCGCGGACTCCACAGCCTGCCGGGAACGCGACCGGCGCGGATACCGACTCACCGCGTGCGCCACCTCCCCAGTCCCAGAAGCCGATCCCCCCTCCAGCGCTGCCGCATACGGCCTAGAACCTTCGCAGCAATGCCGACGTCTCTCGGAAACCGAGGCAGCCGCTTGGTGACTGACACTTGCAGGGTTCAAGTAGGGTTCAGATACGCAGCCTCTAATTTGGTACCGACGGGCTTGAGCCTCATTTCATTTCATTTCATTTTATTCCCTTAAAGACCCCTTGCGGGGTATTACATAAGGGGTGGGTGGTACAAAAATACAGGAGGTCGCCCACTATCTTATTTTGAAGACAGAATACTCGTTACTTCATCCACGAAGGCAGATGAGGTGGTGATGGCAGCTACGTGGTGGGGAAGGCCGTTCCAGTCTTTAGCTGTACGATGAAAAAATGATGACGAGCAGGTGACAGTGCGCGCGCTAGGGCGAGCAACATTTAGTGGGTGGCCTGTGCGCAGCGATATGCGTGAAGGTGGTACAATGTAAGGTGCGTGGCGAAGCGAGCTGGTGAAGAATTTATGGAATAATGATAAGCTCGCGATACGGCAATGGTGCGCTAATGTGTCCAAACCAGACTCTTTTAATGGTGATACTTTTAATGGTGATACGCTGATATCATATGAGTATGTCGAGTGAATGTATCTTACGGCACGGTTCTGTATGGATTCTAATGCGTTGCTGAGGTAAATCTGGTGAGGATGCCATATGGGTGATGCGTATTCGAGTTTTGGCCTAACCAGTGTTTTATATGCTAGTAGTTTTACTTGTTGAGGAGCGTTGCGGAGATTGCGTTTCAGAAATCCCAAGGTTTTGTTAGCAGATGATATTATGTTAGATATATGCGAGCACCAGTTTAAATCATGCGTGATCGTAATGCCTAGGTACTTAATAGAGTTAACAGTGTCGATTGGAGTGTCATTAATTGTGTAGATGAAGTCATGCCGATTACGGCTGCGGGAAATTGACAAAGATTTACATTTATTATTGTTTAGTACCATTAACCATTGATCACACCAGGCTGTAATGTTGTTCAGGTCATATTGAAGATAAATGCAGTCATTACTATTAGTAATAGTTCGATAGACAACGCAATCATCAGCAAACATACGAATCTGAGAGGAAACATGCAATGGAAGATCGTTAATGTATATTAGGAACAGGAGGGGACCTAAGACTGAACCTTGGGGTACGCCTGATGTTACGGGAAGAAATTCTGAGGTAGTATTTTTAACACTGACGGACTGTGATCGGTTACTAAGAAATTCTTTTATCCATGCTAGGACATTGGGGTGGAAGTTCAAGCGAGAAAGTTTTAATAATAAGCGTTGATGAGCTACTTTATCAAACGCCTTTGCAAAGTCAAGAAAAATTATATCGGTCATAGTGTTAGTATCGAGATTTGAGTGTAGGTCATGAATAAATGTAGCTAATTGAGTGTCACATGACTGCCCTTTACGGAAGCCATGTTGCGACGGATGAAAAAAGTTATTACTGTCTAGGAAGTTCATTACGTGTGAGTATATGACGTGTTCCATTATTTTGCAAGGGATACTAGTTATGGATATTGGATGATAATTTAAAGGTGAATTACGGTTACCTGATTTGTAGACTGGAACGACCTTGCTCTTTTTCCACTAGTTAGGAAGCGTGCCTGATGATAGCGATTGGGAATACAGCAGGGTTAAATACATGGCAGAGATGCGCTTCGTGTTTTTTAAGAGCTTTGACGTGATATCGTCAACACCAGCTGATGAAGATAATTTAAGATTATCAATTAGTGAGGATATTCCATCTGGCGAAAAAATAATATCCGGCATTGGAGCCATGGCAGCAACAGTGAAAACAGGAAGAGGCACGTGTGGTTCGGTGGTGAACACAGATGAAAATGCATTGTTAAACAGTTTCGCACAGTCGATATCAGGTAATATTTCACCATCTTTCGAAATTCTGACACCAGGGGATGACTGGGGATTGATAACCTGCCAAAAGTTTTTAGGGTTACTGCTGAGCATGCGGGGTAGGTCTGAATGAAAAAATGAGTGCTTCTGTTGCCGGATAGCTATCAGGTAGGCGCGTTCAGATACATAGTATTTTTCCCAGGAGCTAGGGCTTGGCCTCAGTTTAGCGAAGCGAAACTGACGTTTCTTTTTGTTTTCCAGTTTCTTTAGTGCGTTAGTGAACCATGGTTTATTGCGATTAGAGCGAAGTAAGGTGCTTGGTATAAACTGCGCAACGAGGTTAGTCATCTTATTTTGGAAGAGTAACCAGTTTTCTTGCATTGAGCGATTTTCAAAACCTAATTCAAATGATTGATAGAATGCAATGAGTTCGCTGTTTATGGTGGTATAATTCCCTTTTTCATACATGCGGATAGTTTTCTGATCTGAACGACGTACTGTAGGTGAAAATGAGAAAACAGCATGGATTACTTTGTGATCACTTATTTCGCGTAGGTAGCTAATGGAGGACATGCTTTCAGGATGAGTGGTTAGTATGAGGTCTAGTATGTTAGCCGAGACATGAGTTGCACGCGTTGGCTCAGTTATCATCTGGGAGAGGTTAAAATTAAGGCAGATATCTAAGAATTCTCTAGCTCCTGTCGTGCTAGTAACTGTGCTGGAATAATTTGACCAATCGATATGTGGGTAATTGAAATCCCCAAAGAGCAAGATGCAAGCGTTCGGGAATTTTTTTCTGTTAATTGGTTCAAGGTGTTATTGAGTTGGCGGGGGAAGTCAGGATTAGCATTGGGGGGACGATAACAGACGCCAAGAAGTAGTAGCTGCGGATTAGCGCGAATGATAAGCCACACAACTTCTAGGTCAGTGGCCACATTAACTTTGGAGCACATTAGATGTTTTTTTACTGCGATAAGAACGCCACCGCCCCGAGTAACGTGCCTATCTTTACGAAAAACATCGAAATTCGGTAGTTCACTCAGAACTTCACCGTCAGTTATATCATTGGTAAGCCATGTTTCAGTTAGTATGAGTAAGTCACTGCCAGACGAAGATACTAGATCGGATACTTGTTGCCTTTTCGGAAGAAAGCTTCTTATGTTAGTAAAAATAACGGAGATTGAAAAAGGTTCTCGGGGGACAGGCAGAGCACGTCGGGACGAATGCTGGTGACTACGCGATAGCTATAGTTCTTTCACGGATTGGGAAGCTGGATCAAAAATGTAGCGTTTCGAACCTATGAATAATGTTTTAAAGCGGAGAGAAAAAGGAACTGATTGCTTTCGTGCAAAAGCGAGAAGATGTTTTCGCGCGTTCTGTACTGGCTTAGAAAAATCCTCACCCATGCTGTATGAAGTGTTTTTAAGCTTGCGGCCATTCGACAAGATGGATTCTTTTCTTTTAAAGCAGGAAAGTTTAGCAATGAAGGGCCGGTTACGACCGGGAATGTATCGACCAATGTATCGACCTCAAGCTAAATCCGGCAATGACAGCGCTATTATATAAATAGATCGGGATGCACAGGCAAAGTCGAACAAAACACTTCCAGATGCGTCGCTAAATCACATGAAAATCATTACTGACCACCGTAGACGCAAACGTCACGAACTAGAACGGGCTGAATACTCCCTAAAATGAGGGTAGTGACTTAGTTGAGCATGAAAAAAAAAACAATAAGAGAGACAAAAGAGTGTAAGAGTCGGAAATTAGAGTGGGATGGCGTACCTCAGACAATTTCCTTAAGCGCAAATGTGCCTGCCATCATGGCAAATATAAACAATGGCGTAGAAATAACGGTGGCTAACCTTTCGTCTGCCCCATTATCTGTTTGCGAATTTTATTCTACTTTCTAAAGGCCTCACATTCTTACCGGCAAGTGGTAAATGTAATGAATTTCAATAATATCACGATTTCAATAATAACAGCCATCCCCGGAGCATAAGGAAAAACGTGGTCGCTGCCTAATCAGAGGGACAGATACTGGGAAATGTATATATCTGCCGTCCAAAAAGATATCATAGTGGCATGCTCAAAATTAAAACCCTGTTGACACAACTCGTCATTTGAAGAGCGAGTCATTAGAGTTGCTAAGCCACCGATCAGATGTGGTAAAAAAAACCTGCGGATAAAGGTGGCGCAACAGTAATATTGGATAAAGTTGACCAGCAGAAAGAAGGATGGCGACAATTAGAAAATACGGACTTCTATAAAGAATTCGCAGATGACCCCAGTAAATTGTTTAAATCAGAAATAAGCAGCGAATTAAGCTCACTGCATAAGGAAGGAAAAATATATGGAGCTATAAAGCAGTGCAGCCGATTCAGCCAGCCTAGGTCGTTTTGATTTGCTTCCTCAAATCAACAATATTAACAACCCCGGTTGTGCCACTGCCTCAAGCAACGGCACGGTTAATTAAACGATTTCATGTGCCTTGGATTTTATATGTAAGGAAATAGTTCCGGCCATTCAGTCTCACATTAAGGACATCAAACAAATTTCTTTGCATAATAACTGGACTAGAGATCCCCAAATATAGCTTCCTGGTTACATCGGACGTTGTATTCCTATACACAAACCTACCACAAGCAGATTGCATTGACGCGAGAGTGAAGGAAAACACGCCTGTGTGTTTAGACGAGGATCGACGCTCTCAACAGTATACTGCGGTTAGTATAACTAATGTACAATTACTTCGAAATTGAGGGGAAACAGTTTCTACAGATAAGCGGAATGGCAATGGAAACAAAGACGGCTCCTAATTATCCGAACATTCTTATTGCATCGCCCGAAGAACCCTTTCTTGCGGCCAGATCTTTGAAAGCGCTCATCTACAAAAGGTCCTTAGGCAACATACTCCTTATGTGGCACCGCGGCGAAGGAATTCTCGTTAGATTTGTAGGACATATTAATTAAGCTCATCCATCAATCTCTTTCACACACGGTTGTTATAAATCAGCTCTAAATGTTCTTGATATTGCTGTACAAATTACAGATAATCGAATATTCACTACCTTATGTAAACAGCCAACAGACCGCAAACAATACCTTCATTTCAAAGGCAGCCATCCACAACTTTGTAAGAAAGCCATCTCCTTTTACCGACATCATGTAGCGCGAAGGCACAATTGCACAGAAGAGGCACAGACCCCGTCACAGGCGCTACTAACTTTATTTCCAGGACAGTGAGAAGAGTATATATTCTCTTTCCCACACGAAGACGCACCTACCACTACCGACGGCGATTATCTTTTTAGCTTATTATTTTATTAGCTATTAGGCATTAGCTCACGCGCAGTTTCACATTTATTTCGTTGTAATCTCTTTAGCTCGCAACTCTCTCCCTCAGATGCTTTTGTCTTCGCTCTTAAAATTTGTCCGTTTTTCTCGTTCTTTGCACACGCACACACACACACAAAAACACATTCATATATATAAATATATATATATATATATATATATATATATATATATATATATATATATATATATATATATATATACACGAGAAGAAAGGGGGTTAACCGAGGGACCCGATAATTGTTAGTCATGTAATGAGAAGCCAACAAACACTGACACTAAGTACAACATAGGGGAAATTGCATGTGCTTAATAAATGAAATAAAGTATAGTAAATTAATGGAAATTAAAGTGGATGAAAAAACAACTTGCCGCCGGTGGGAACCGAACCCACAACCTTCGCATGTCGCGCGCGATGCTCTACCAATTGAGCTACCACGGCGGCGTTTCCCCATCCACTTTCTTGGGTATTTATGTGTACTAGTAGAACCCTGGGAGTGTTAGCCAGCGCCCCCACTCACAGACCTTGGCGGCGGACGTGGAACGTCTTTTTTGCCGCAGGCATCACGAGAACGTGATCTTTTCGGGTGAAGGCAACTGGTCAATAAACCCACATATGCTACCTGAAGGCATCAATGTTGCCGGATTCGAGACCCTCGTTATGGAATAAACGAATATATATATATATATATATATATATATATATATATATATATATATATATATATATATATATATATATATATATATATATATATATATATGGTGTTTCAGCGCATACTTTACTAAATCTTGAAAAGTTGCCTGTGGCAGATATCACAATTCTAGCTTATGAGCTGGTCTACTGGATGCGGCGGACAATACTTCCACAAAAAAACTGCCATGCAAAATTGACTAAGAGTAAAAATTCACTAATTACGTTTCGAACTAAATACATTATGGCCCATATTGCCATTTACAAATTATAGCCGTGGAGTTCGCAAGACTGATCTACTTGGAACGAATTTTCAAGATGACACCAGTTTCGAGATATAAATTCCCCAACTTTGCAGACAATGCAATGGCATTCCAGTTAATTTCTTAAGAAAACGTCGTCTCTAATAGAGGGAAAATGAGGCATCCACCCAAACGTAGCTAAGTGCTACAAAAGAAATCCATACGTGTTCCGTGAAAGAACAGCTTCGCAGTTGAAGAAAAATTCGTCCTGGTCCGGCACCCGGGACCACCGCCTTTCCGGGGCAGCCGCTCGACCATCTGAGCTAACCAGACGGCTAGCAGATAGCAGGCAAAGTCGAATTTATCAACCACTCAGAAGCAAAGCGTAATAGTTTTGCGGAAGCCCTCAAGGTGGAGAGAAGTAATATCCCGGACCAGGACCATTCGCACACTAACTACTGCAGAACAGAAGTACTCGATTAACAGAGCAGGAATTTCTATCAGTAGCTTGGGCCGTACAAAAATTCCGGCCGTCGGTTGGGCGGTACATAACTCCGCAGTAAAACGTTTCAGTGTGCACATCCGTGAGTTTATTATGTGGCATCAGCAGGGGTCGAAGCGTGAGCCAGCAGCGCTGCTTGCTTGCTCAGAGAAATTCGTTCAGTTTCGCCAAATAATAAAAACCACGCAGTGCAGCTGTTACACAAAGTGCATTCTTCCTAGTCACACAGTCGAGCGTTTGAGGCGTACAAGCGCGAGCGCGCGCGCTACTTCCTCTATGCGTGCGGATACAGCGTTTCGCCGTCCTCGAGCCGACGTCGGCTGCGTGCGAAGGCCTCAGAAGCGTTGCTTCAGCCGGAAGACCATCACGGCTTGGTCAGCTGTCTTCCCTCTGCACAAACGGAAACAGCACAAACGGACGCATCTGCAGGTCAAACGTGTGCGTTCGCATGTACTCGAAGCAAATCCTTTAACTGAGGATCGCACAGGCCTAGTACTGGACATTTTTAGGCTTCTCTTCTTGTCACACTATCATACCAAGAGTCATTTTTATTTCTCTCTCTCCCTCTCACTCTCCCTCTCTGTATCTCTCGGTCCCCCTTCGTTCTTCTCTTCCGCTTCAAACGTATAATAATGTGCGGAACCATCCATAAATGTAAAACAGGCGGTAGAAAAAGGCGACAACAGCTAATTTACTGATCAATGGCGCTGATTAGCGAGTCAAATTGATTTATTTTGGCCTAGAATCTAATATTATGCGCAGGATGCACGACAATTTTCTTAACAATTTTTCACTGGCACAGGAAAGCGTACCGTATAAACAAGATGACTTATGTCAATATTTTCTCGTAAAAAAAAGTTTATACTTCCAAGATTCCATTCCGTTTTAGCGGGGAAAAAAGATGGAAAGGTGAAAGTTATTTATGGGGTCTATATACAGACAAAGACGTAATATAGCACCAGATTAAATTTCTTTTTAGTCGAGCAGTGCGCATTTGCTAATAAAAAGATTGGGAACTGTTTTATTATGGAGAGAAGACTATTGTACTGCTGCTGAGTTACGGCTCAGCTGTGATATGACGCCTGAGACGACCTTCTACCTCAGCAAGGTCGGCAGTTTGGCCCTTCGGTTGACATCCGTTGTGCTTCGGCTGCGCAACGGGGCATAAGCAAACATAAGGAAAGGGGGCAGGCGACAAATGACATTTCTATATGAATAACGCAAAACAAATACAGCACGATAGCGTATGCGCACATATACATTCAAAGTAAAGATGGCTTTAAAAATTTATTTCATACTCAGAACGAGTGACACTGTTGCCAAATTATCAGAGTTTGTTGCCGATGGTGGAAACGCTCGCACAATCTCGATTCCACGCCCAGTTATTTTTTTGTCGCTATATGTAGTTAACACCGATGTCTGCGCAAATAAAACCACGTACAATCGGTGCGGAGATGCGAGCAGGGTATTATACTTTCAATCCGTTGTAAAGTTCGCCCAGCCGCTCATTTAGGCAACACGCTCTTCACCCCGTGGAAATAATTCCGAATGAGAGGGGTGTATGGATGCACACAACACATGCATCCACAGGAGACGAAACAATTTCTGTGCTTCACATCGCAATGACCACCAGCCGTGACGTCCTCCAGCAAATATTAAAGACGCCACTTACCTCTGCATTCGCTTGGCTAATATTTTGGCCACGTGCGCTTCAAGATTAAGGAGCACCGATAGCAACGAGAATCCCAGCCATATTCCGATGTATCCTCCGAAATAGCCGAACGCTTCTACTATCTGCAGTTTACAAGAGAAAGGGGGAAAACGAATAATAATATTTGGGGTTTTACGTGCCAAAACCACTTTCTGATTATGAGGCACGCCGTAGTGGAGGACTCCGGAAATTTTGACCACCTGGGGTTCTTTAACGTGCACCTAAATCTAAGCACACGGGTGTTTTCGCATTTCGCCCCCATCGAAATGCGGCCGCCGTGGCCGGGGGGGAAAACGAAGGTAAGGTGTAAAATAGACGAGGTGTATAAATTGGCCAAATAAACAGCCGCACTCCCTCAGACTAAAATGTAACAGAAATCGTTCTCAGGCAGGATCCCTCACACTCATGGGCAAACTCACTTTCACAGAATCGTGAGTTCAGACTAAGATCCTTGTGACTGTGATGGAATTTGAAGAAGTTACAGTGACTTTTCACGCCCGGAAAGCGGGTTGCGCCCAAGCGTGTAGCTGCTATTCCTTTTTGTGCATTGCGCGTAGAATATTTGTTTTAAATGCTTTGATTGTGTGTAAGTAGGGTGGTTTTTTCGAGGCTTATTCTTTATTTAGTTTGTTTTATTGCCATTTTTCGATTTTTATGGAGTGTAAAGTACCTAGGAAAGATGATAAGGCACTGTTAAAAAGAAAAAGCACATTCTCCATTACATCAAGAAATTCGGTAATGCACTATTCGCTCTATTCATTTTCTCTTATTATCATTCTTCCTCTTCTGGAATCTCCTGGGAACGCCAAACACGCGCCTTCTGCCGGACTTCTTCAGCTCGTGCCCTGCGATTGGCGACGGCTTCGAGGTCGGTACACACGGCCACTCGCGCTCGGCCTGCCGCCGCTTGCGTCGCTACTCCATCCTTCTCGCTCGGCGTCTTGATGAGGAGACAAACCCGGTATGTCCGTAGTGTACCAAAACTTGCAGCAACTGGAAGAGAAGGTCCGCCCGCTACGCTCAACGCCACCTTGACCTTCCTCTATAGGTGGTGTTGCTTCGCCGCGCGGTCAGCGCGCTCTTCCGTGCTTTTCCCGGTGCGCCATTCCCTCCTCCAGCTGCAGGCACCTTCGTGCTGTGGCGCTAGTTTCCCTCGCGGCAACACGCATAATCTCGCCGATTTCACACACGGGACATAATAGCTTGCACGGAAGAGAAAAAAAATATTGCGATAGGAATTCCTCAGGAGCAAATAAAGTTCGTTGTCTGTCCGTCTGTCTGTATGTGAAAGACACGAGTGCTGGAGAGGCAATCGGATCGCTGGGCTTTCCCGGTATCGACGCGCATGCGCGACCCTCGCATGGTGAATTAAGTCTCCAGAGACGTGCAGTGCTTTTGTCTGCAAATGCGGCGCACCTTGCTGTCCTCCGCTCAATCGGCGCTACCCGACCCAGGGCAGCGTTCTGGCTTCCACTGCACGGCGCACACGCGACATTATCGTTGCTGCTGAAGAGCTGTGCGCATACTACACCGGTGCTACACACATTCCTCTGAGCGGAACAGACAGTAGTATGAACACCGGGCTAAACCCCTCTAAGCTTTTCTTTGGGCGCCGACCAAGGCCAGCAGTTTCCCTTCCGTCTCGTCTCGTGCATCGTCGAGACGCGACGCCCATACAATGGGGCTGGCGGCGCTCCTCATCAAGCCTGCGCTCCTAGACGCCTTCAGAAAAAAGCCAAACCTTTGTTAGGAGCTCGGTTTCGCGGAGGCAAGTAATACACGATTTGACATGTTTAGAACGAAGAGCAGACTGGCTTTCTTCCACAGTAAAACAAGAGAAGTTCTGGGAAAGGCCAACCCGACGACATGGTGACCAGAGGAGCATCCAAGCACCTAGCGCGAACTTAACGTCGCGATGGCACCGGTCGTACCGCTCTTTTGGCAGATGCTGCGACGCTAATAAACGAGATCCGGCGACTTGACGCGCCATATGAGCGCGATCGATGACTTCACGAGCGTACTCATGTGGCAATGGAAGACACAGAAGTAGGATCGATCGTGCCAAAGAGCAAAGTGGGGTCGCAACCCTACAAAAGATAAAATGGTGAATATCCTGCGGTGTCATGTAGGGACGAATTATACGCGAATGTCACGTAGGTCAGCGTGGCGTTCCTGTCGCGGTGATCCTTCGAAACGTACATCGACAGCTCTCTGCGAGTGTTCGGTTAGACGTTCCCTAAGACCGTTCGTTTGTGTGTGGTAGGCGATGGACAGCTTGTGCTCCGTGCTACAAGAGCGGAGGAGGTCGTCCACAACTCGTGACAAGAACGAGCGCCCGCGGCCTGCAAGTAACTGTCGAGTTGCAGCGTGCTGAAGAATAAACGTCGTGAAGGACAAAATCGGTCAGTTGCGCAACCAGTCGGCAACGCCTTTGTTATCGCGTAGCCTGTCGCGTAATCAGTAGCGACAGAAATCCACTCATTCCCTCTAGTCGTCATCGGAAAAGGGCCAAGCAGGTCAAGGCCTACGTAAAAGAAAGGTTCACGGGGAATTTCAATTGGATGGAGTCGGCCGACAGGTGGCAGGGGAGGTTTCTTCCGGCGCTGACACAATTCGCAAGTTGCGACATAACGACGCACAGAGCGGTAGAGACCCGACCAGAAGAAGCGGCGTCGTACGTGGTCATATCTACTCATAACTCCAAGGTGTCCCGCCGTCGGTGCATCGTGAAGTTGTTCGAGAACGACGGATAGCAGATGATGAGGAAGAACAAGGAGCAACTCAGGGCCGTCAGGGTTGATAGTGCGGCGGTACAGGATGCCATCATGCAGCACGAACATGCGGCACGTGCCGTTGGTGCCTCCATATTGCACTCTGGCGATGACGGACTGCAAGGATGCGTCGCGTTAATGTTCAGCGTGCATGTCGGTCATGTCAGCCAATGCCATCACGCAGGTCACCGGATCATGCGGAGCAGGATAGGGAGGATCCACGGGGTGACGAGAGAGGCAGTCAGCGTCCTTGTGCAGACGTCCAGGCTTATAGCTGACAATAAATGAAAATTGCTGGAGGCGCAGAGCCCAGCGACCAAGCCGTCCTGTGTGGTCCCCGACAGAAGACAGCCAGCAGAGTGCGGGGTGGTCTGTAACGAGCGAAAACGTGCGGCCGTACAAATATAACCGGAACTTGGAGACAGCCCAAACTAAAGCCAAGCACTCCCGCTCTGTGATGGAGTAATTTCTCTCGGCAGGCGATAGCAGGCGGCTGGCGTAAGCTATCACGCACTCGCTACCATGCGGTTATTGGGCGAGAACAGCGCCGATGCCATGACCGCTTGCGTCAGTGTGGATTTCGGTCGGTGCAGATGGATTAAAGTGGGCAAGTATGGGAGGGGTGGTCACAAACCCGATGAGAACGGTGAACGCATGAGCCTGCCGCATGCTCCATCAGAATGGCGTGTTCTTCTTTAGACAATCTGTCAAAGGCCGAGCAACGTCGGCGAAGTTTTTGACGAAACGGCGAAAGTAAGAACACAGGCCGACGAAGCAGCGCACGTAAAAAGCAGAACGTGGCACAGGGAAATTGCGTATGGCGCGAACTTTTTCAGGATCTGGTTGGACACCGGATGCGTTAACCAAGTGTCCCAACACGGTTATCTGACGGCGCCCGAACCGACACTTCGTGGAGTACCGTTATACAGGCCGGCTTTTCGGAAGACCGCAAGAATTGCAGCGAGTCGGGTAAGGTGGCGGCCGAACGCGAAGAAAAAAAAATAAATTCATTGAGGTAACAAAGACAGGTGGTCCATTTGTAGCCTTGCACAAACGAGTCCATCATGTGTTCAAATGCCGGAGGAGCATTAAACAGGCCAAAGGGCATGACTTTGAGCTGATATAAGCCATCTGGCGCGATGAAGGTCGTCTTCTCGCGGTCCATTTCATCAACTGAAATCTGCCAGTAGCCGGATCGAAGATAGATGGGCCAGAAGTTTTTAGCCTCATGCATGCACTCCAAGGCGTATTTTCACGTGATCTTGTTTAAGCGGTGATAATCGACGCAAAAACGCCAGGTTCCATCTTTCATTTTCACAAGGGCGACAGGCAAAGCTCGAGGGCTCTCTCATGGCTCGATGACAACACTGCGGAGCATTTCGTCCACTTTTGACTGGATGAATCGACGTACAGCATGCGATACACGATAGGGACGCCGACGAATAGGATTCGTGTCTCCAGTGTTTATACGGTGGTGAACATCAGATGTTTGGCCTAAAGGCCGGTCGCTGAAACCAAAGATGTCACGGTACGACTCGAGGAGGAGACGTACGTCCCTGGCCTGTGCCGAGTGTAGCTCAGGTGCAATCATCTTCGCGAAAACATCCGTTAGAGAACCAGAGCCGTGAGCTGCCGTTGGCGCTAAAAAACCACCCTGGCCATTCAGACTTTCGGTGTCAAATTCGGAAGTATTAGAAATGGTGGCCGAAAACATGCCGGCTGGAAGCACTGGAGGGCTCAGGCTGAAATTCAGAAGTGCAAGAACGACGCCCTTATTAGTAATCGTCACGAGTCTGTGCGCAAAAGCAACGTTCCGATTCAAAAGCACGTAGATGATAGGGCGAAGGACAAATTCTCCATCAGTTATCTGTGGCTCTGCGGTCAAGGCGACGTAAGTGACTGCCTAAGGAGACAGACGCACATCTTGAAGCGAGCACCAGTGCGGTGGGGCGGTCGATGAGAGCGGAATTATTCGATAACGTCGTGGGGGCAGTTGTCGATCACAGCAAAGAGAACAGAAGTAGGGCGGCCGGCTATACTTATACGTGCAGTACACATTCCAAGAACAACCAATACGCCACCGTCGGCTACACGAAGCACTCGGGCAGCTGCTGGGTGAGGACCTACTTTAAACGTCTACGTAGGCTAGCCCTCATCACAGACACGTGGGTTCCAGTATCGACGAGTGCTTGGACAGGTAGGCCGTCTATTTTAACCTCAATTACACATCTCTTTGTGGGCACAGACAGAGGATTTGCTGTGGCAGAAGGCAATGCAGCAGCATCTCCGAGGGCTGCATTTCTTAGTTTTCAAAACGGGTGTGACCAGAAGCCACAGGTGACGAAAGGCGACGTGGCTGCGGCGAACGGCAAGATGGGCGACGTGTTTGCGGTGAACGAGACTGGTGTCCGCGCGGCGATTGTGAGCGACTCTACCACGTGTTCCTAGCAGATTTGTCGCCGTAGTTAGACTCGGTGGTCGGCGAAACATTGCGGGCATTTCCATTAAAATGGCTCATGTTGGTCGGCGTGCGAGCTCTTGAGCGCCACGAGTTGAGACATGAACAATGCGGCGACAGGATAAACATGTCGTCTGGTCCTCCGCACTTCTCCACTCAGTCGGATTGCGATAACGCGGAGAGAAGCGTCGAGGTGGAGCGAAAGTTGTAGAAGGGCGTTCGTTGGCTCTGGGGTTGGCGACAGTACACACAGACTGTAAACCAATGTTTTTAACTTCCTGGCGAACGATCGCTTTTACTAGGGGAACTGGGAAAGGATTAGCATCAGGGCAATGATGATCAGACCTAATACTACGTGTGAAGCGCACAAATAATAGGAATGATGTATTGCAGGCTGCTCTGGGATATGCCACCAATTTGTGAGCGGAACTTTTGCAAAAGCTTCGTGAACACTGTAAACGTTATAGGTAAGCTGCAAATTCAGGTATAATTTTTTTCTCTTGAGATTGTTTAAGAGATGCTACTTATAGAACTGCGAAATCAATTTCTTGGTGCAGAGTTACAGCTTCGTAAATTTAGTGCTTCAATTTATTTCTTTTTTCGAGCTTACCGAAGGTTAGGAATTTTCGCGAACCCTTATAGCCCTAAATCTAAAATTTCCAGGCTAGAGTCAATAGAACTTATATATTTATTTATCTGAAGCAGAACACATTTGATTTCAATGGTTCCAGCGGATATCTCACAAAAGCATTTGTGCGTTTCACATCTGTTTGAACTAGGAAATTGGAGTTGGCGTTAGAGTTAAAGGTTCCTCTTAATTAATGTTGAAATTCGTGCTAGTTCGTTTGTCAGGATCGCCAAATACCAGCGCGTAAAAAACAAGGGACGAACGTGAAGAGACATATACCCCGCGCCGTGTATGCCTGTTAACATAAAGCGATCTTGCATGTGCCATCATATACAGCGCGTTTGGTGCGACTGCTGGGTCGTTCTCACGCCGATTAAAGTGGGCCAAAGCCAGAGATGGTGCATAGGCTACACGTATAGGCCAATCCCGGAGATGATGTAATGAAAACTGAGACGATAACCATGCAGAGAGACTTAAATCCGTGGGCCCGTGGGTAGCTCGAGTCATCTGATTTTGGTAAACGTGTTCTTGCCGCCTTGGAAGAGTAGGCATGCATTCGCTATGCTGTTAGACTCGGTGCAAAACAGGAACAGTTACACGCGTGTTGTCGCGAAGACAAATGACGCAATACTACTATGACTAAATAGAAAAACGCGAAGTTTTTTTCTTCTTTTGGGGGGGGGGGGGGGGGCGTAGTTGGAAGGAAATTAAAGTGGCACACATGATGTGTTTCTTCGCACAGCATTTAACTGAAACGAAAGCAAAAGTGATCGAACGGCCATAATTTTTTGTATGTCTGAGCTATTCAGCACTACTGCAACCGCAGCCACGACCAGCAGAGCTCAAAAGGGTTCTCAAAGGAAGCTTCGCATTTAGTTTCGGCCCAGGGACTGAATTCAGAAAGCTTTCCCTTCTTACGTGGTATTTTCCATTGACTGTCTGCCTTCGCTAATCATATATTTCCAAGATCACGAGTGACTGACACCTGAATTCGAGCGTTTAAGAACTTTTTTGCAAATAGATTGCCCCGCTGAACGTCAACGCCACCACCGTCGGCAAGGTGCCGGTTGCATGCAGCCGGTCGGTTGTTATACTAGTCTGCTTTTTGATTCATTACGGTGTTGGTGTTGTATATTATGTTGTTTATGCGGGAGGTGTGCATCATGTGGGAGCGTGTCTTATGGTGTGTGCGTGTGCGTGGAACGGTCCGAAGACCAGCCCGGCATGTTATGGTACCCACCGTGTGGGCGGCGCTCGATATGCGCCTCATGCCGGGGCGAATGGTGAAGGCCGTCACCAGCCTAGCACCAGGGTGTGTCGTGGGGATGAGTGTGTTCGGTCACACGACCCACCCCGCATTGTATGGTACCCATCGTGTGGGCGGCGCTCGAGATGCGCCTCATGCCAGCGGCCTGGGTCCAATGCATGAACCGGCTCAATTGCGTTCATCGCCATAAGGAGGCAGTGAAGCATGGAGGCTCCCGACTGTGCCGTGCGGCTTTTATAAGCTGGCTCAGCTCACGCATTTGATGGTGTGCCCCCAGTCTGCGTGTGCCCTTGTGCTGCCGCGTTCTCGCGCTGCCTCGCTCGTTTCGCGGCTGCGCTCGCGCGCTCACGTTCGGTTGCGTGCACATGATGGTATACTCACTTCTTCCTTCTCCTGAGCGCACACCATTGTGTGCGAAGAACTGATTTTTGCATGTTTTCAACGTAATTACTCAGTGATTAAAAGATGCAAGCTAAATCTCCTCATTGCAACAAAATATATGTCATCAAGAGCACAATTCCTTCAATAAAGCGAACATCTCTATGCCTACTTTCCTATGTTTTGAGGTATGGCGCATCTGCTCGATGGATATTTTGCAGAATAAAGTGCATTTAACTGCTGCATAATCTCCAGGATCGTCTGGCTGTAGTCGGCACACCAACACTGGATGCGGCCAATCCCGGTGACGCAACAAAGCGCGGACACATGGTTCAGCTGGTGGGGTTCTCCATGTCTTGCCGTCTTCACAGGCAGGCAGGTAATAGTTATGGTTAAATAGTCGGTGGACAATGATAATCAGTTGCATGTAACTTATTTTACCGCTTTACCAAAGCTTCGCTTCTCGGATTGCAACATCTCAGTGGTATGCGCATAATTTTTTTGCACGTCTCTTCGGATGCCACTAAGCGACCTTCACGAGTTCATCTATGTAAGAGCTAAGGTTCTGCAACAGGTGAAATGTTACGCCTCGATAACGAAAGCGTTGAATATCATGCGCTTTTACGTTAATACTGACAGGTATGTGTGCCTTAGGTATGCCTATGAACCGACTATATCTAGACAGATATTATTAGGTTTCCTTTATTCTCCAGCAAAATTTGAGTAAACTTACCCGTTGACGACCACGTGAGGAATTCTGAACACAACGTAAAATATCTCTCTCGCACAGAATGAAAACAAAATCTTATACGCCTTTACAGTAGACATAAAACACTTGTATTACTCAATACCACAAAATGAATTGATGGAATGTGTCACTGACTGCATCGATAAATTTGGAGCAGTTGCTTTCCAGAACACTTCTGGCATAGCAGAAGGTTCTTTTTTGGAACT
Organism: Dermacentor albipictus; assembly: GCF_038994185.2. Taxonomy (NCBI): domain Eukaryota; kingdom Metazoa; phylum Arthropoda; class Arachnida; order Ixodida; family Ixodidae; genus Dermacentor; species Dermacentor albipictus. The sequence continues at coordinate 3,754,970 of NW_027225578.1, forward strand.
GTTGTCCATGCGCCTGAAGTCTACGCACATAAAATGTAATGATGACATCATTCTACAGAAAGAGCAAGGGTGTCTGTATAGGTTCATGTAGAGCCTCTGTTTTCAGCGACAGCTTTTTAGCTTCAAAAGACAAGGTGTTAAAGCAGTGCTAATCAGGGTCAAATGTGATGCAGACCTTTAGATTTGTGGTGTTCTTCTTTTAGTTAGTTAGATTTTCTAGTGTTCATAGATTGTAACAGTCCAGAATTGGAAGCCCAGTCATCATTAGTATTGTCAGAGGTTAAAACAGCCTTGCATCCTCTAACCCTGACTAACGAGCTTCCGGCCCATAAATGTTTAAGGTTTTGAGACTTCGAAATTACTTCTTCATCGTGCCTTGTTTGCTGGAAGTTCAAGCCAAGGGCTAGCAACCCATCCCCTCCTTCAATTCAGCTCACTCAAAAGTAATAAAAAGAAGCATCATTTAATTATGTCTAACCAACACACTTAACCAGTCACGGGTGCATCGGCTGCAAAGCAGTTTTCATTATCAGGTCAGCCGCCTCAAAGGGGCACATAACCTTACCATGTGATCATATCTATTGCAGTAAAAATGCTCAGGCAACTCGAGGAACCTAACATTGTAGACTAAGGTCGAGCAGGCCCTTCTGGAACTAGGTTTTCTATCATCGCATATGTTCATGGCTTATCTCACAATCTGAAAAAAGTAGGCAAACGAACAGATGTTCGGGTTTTATTTTCCGCTCCGAAACGTCTTGGTTTGATATGTGCCAAGATGAATGCAGGACATCATGAAAATAAACTGGTGTGTGCAAAAGAACATGGGCAGAAGCATGTCGTCAGTGTAAAGAAAGTAGTTTATTGTGTTCCCTTGTCGTGTGGTTCATCATATGTTGGCTAAACGGTCAGATGTCTGAATAACAGATTCTATGGGCATCAATATAAGATGGAAATCCAGCTCTCGGGTCACATTAGTGCTCATTGTAAGGCTCAGAAATGCACTCCAGATTTTGATAGAACCTGTGTTTTGAACAGAGTAGATGATCAACTGACAAGGGAGATATTGGAAGTGCTTGAGATCAAGAAGTGTGGTGATGCTTGTATCAGTGAACCCTCAGTTTCTCTATCGAGAAAGGAACTGGCGTATATTGGGAGCGGGGCTTAAGATGCTGTTGTGCATCGTGTTTTGGTTGCGTGGTGCTGATGACGGTACTCTTCTTTCCCTGATGTTTTGATTCCTGGCAGCAGCTATTTATTCCCGTGTCAAGAAATAAAACGCTCAGTGGATCCTGTGCCTACGTGGTTGTCCCATGTCGTCTTCCTTCCTCCGTCGTTTTATTTCGCGCCTTCGTTGTAAGCAGCTATTATGCACGAATTGTTTCATAACGAAGAGCAAACATGCCCTCACGCGCTCTCTATACTTGTAATGCGAAAAGCTGGCATATTCGCGCAGCCCTCGCACGTTTCACATCTGCTCCCTTACGTGCTGGCCTCACGTGAACAACCAAGTCGGCAACAACGCTGCGTATATGTGCTCGACCCTTGTGGAAAACAATCGTGGTCGAACTGACACGGCAGATTATCGCATTCTTTTCTGCCGCACGCCTGCACCACAAGGTATCAGCTATCAGTGAGGTCAAGGTCAGATTGCCTAAGCGAACTGTCCTTTAAAAAAATTGGAGGCTTATCAAGGTTAAGGCCAGTGGATGCTTCGCATCCACTGGGCTTAACCTTAGCGTATCCTTAGCGTTTGAAGGCATCTTGACCGCATACACGCCCGGCGCAAAGACGCTGGCGTGGTAGCGGGCACAGAGACTGACGCGACGGCGGGTGCGCGCCGCTTCATCCCTGGCGTGACGTCACATATCACGTGATGCAGCGATGGTGGCGCCGCCGCCGCGTCGCGCGCGACAGCGCGAAGCGAAGCGTGGAGACCTCCGCCGGGCGACGTGCGACGGCGCGATATGAGGCCCCATCTGCAGCCGGTGTGACGTCATCACGTGACGTCACATCATGTGATCTCACTTTAGGGTCAATGGTGGCCACCGCCGGGAGGCGACCGACAGCGCGATATGAGGCCCCATCTGCAGCCTGTGTGACGTCATCACGTGACGTCATGTCACGTGACCCCACTTCAGGGTCAATGGTGGCCACCGCCGGGCGTCGCGCGAAGGCCCGAAACCTACGTTAATATGCTTCGCATAAAAAAGATTATGTCCGACGACACTCTTTATTACGAAATTTGAGCGCAGCTCGATACGGTGTTCTATATAATTTAAATATGGGGTTTCACGTCCCAAAACCACTTTCTGATTATGAGGCATGCCGTAGTGAGGCATGCCGTGGCAGGCACTCGATCCCGAGACCTCGTGCTTAGCAGCCCAACACAATAGCCACTAAGCAACCACGGTGGGTGATACTTGTTCTCATTTCGCAATATATTGAGGAAAAAATTTGATACCGAAATCGCCGCACCGACTGGAAGTGAACCATTGCCGTCAGCGCCTTCGAAGAGAGAGGGGCAGTATGGGAACGCTGGCATGATGAGCGGCATCGGAGCCAGCTGCGGAAGAAGACGACGACGGACGCGCGAGCAGGGGCACGACTGTGTAAGCGTGTTCACGCCGTGGCGCGGCGACGCTCAACTCAGGAACGGGCGCCTAATAGCTGCACTCTAAAACAATGAAAATCATTAATGTGTGATAGTACGCTAAGTGCAGTATGAACGCATTTCACTGCATGGATGTCAAAAGTGCGGGAGAAGATCACTGTTTCCACGAAATCGACCTGGCGAATTCACGTATACGCTTTCCAACCAAATGATGAGGTCGCGAGCTTTCTCAGTCATAAAGGATGATTGATGATTTAAGTTAGCTTTCCTGCATAAACGGCAGCAGATATACTAAGTCCAAAAACAAGAAGGGGGCTGACAGATGGAATGGCACACTGTGATATAAAGTTTGTAAACAGGGATGAAGTGCCTCAGACAGGCTGGCCAACGTTTCGATAGGAGGACCTATCTTCGTCAAAGGCGCCTTTGACGAAGATAGGTCCTCCTATCGAAACGTTGGCCAGCCTGTCTGAGGCACTTATATCACAGTGCGGATATACTAAATTATTCGTGGGGACGCTGAGGCCAACTGTTGCGTATATATGAGTAATTTTGTAAGCGCTAATTCGGCTATATACTCCGTACGCTTTATCGCTAAGGGATACTTATTATACAAAACTACGAGAGGCAACTTAGCTGAAACTGTTGCTGTAAGGCCCACGCCTTACGCAAATCACACAGAGACGCGGATAATATTTAAGTGCGCATCTTTCGTACTACTACTTTTTCTTTTTCAGTTCCTTTCGGTTGCGTATTGTTCTCTTTTTTTTTCGCTTCTTTAAAGTAGGATATCGTATCTCACGACAAGCGATGCGCTTGTCAAACTTGCTGATTAAAGGGGGGATCTTTGTGGCTACGACGCACAACTTGACACTAAGTATCTGCTCTTGCATGGAATGCTGGTTGCCTTGAGCATTTAACTCAATAAGTGTCAATAGTGCTGGTTTCACATTGCTAATGGACCTCGTTGTATTAGATGAATCGACTTTCTTGTTTGCCACTTTTGATGTCCAAGAAACACAACCAGAACCCCCCCCCCCCTTTTTTTTTAATTTGACACAGACCTCGCATTTCTACTACAAAACTATTACTACGTGTGCAAACCGGACCTTCCAATGTCATTGTGTAAAAGCCGTTAACTTCAGTGTGTTGAGCCCCTAACTGCGCGAACAAGGCAGATTTGCGCCGTGATTGAGGACACGTTCTGAACCTCTGTCCAGTGTTGGTGCCGGCCGATGGAAGAACTTCACGGGCGCCCACTTTAACCTGCGAATCATTTTTATGATTTAACTTATTAAAATTATCTATCCGCCAATGAATAAATAACAACAAAATACTGCAAGTTCAACTGGCGCCAACCATAAGGTTGTAAAGGTACACAAGAAAGATGCAGAGGAGCATACACAGAACAAGCAAATCGCATTCTAATTCAAAAAAGTGTAAAATCAATCATTATTGCGTTCTGAAGAATCAGTACCGCTTAGAAATGACGATGGTAGATCCTTTCGTTCGCCTATCGACCGTTCCATCGGCGAGGAGGAGCGCAGTTGGAACCAGCGCGGCGCCTCGGTCTCCTCCTCGCATTGGTATGCGCGGACGGGCGTTTATCCCAGCGGCAGCGTTGAAAGGTAGCGGTGTCACTGGAAATTAGTGAAATTCTAACGTGTTTCGTCTGTGATTGCTGCGATGGCTACCAAGGGGAAGAAGAATAAGAAGAATAAGAACTCTTTGGCAATGACTGGCCCTTGCACCCCAAAAACCGTATACATCATCATCTTGATCATCATCAATAAGAACTATTCATTTCCGTATCACAAAATACAGGCAAACGGGCAGTTTTCGAAACTGTAGCCAAAGGCTGGTTGAAGGTCCGATAAAGAAAATACAGGCAATACCTGTATTCTGTATATACATGCAAGCCTGTATATATGCTGCATTTGGCTGAATAATTAACTTTCGGAAACGATTGTGCAGTGCATCTTAAGCCGCGCTGGCTCGGTGAACTCCGCCACTGTGGTTGTAGACAGGAGTCGGCTTTGGATCGCTAGCATAAACAGAAAGCACTTGGAGTCATGAGCTTCGTCACCTGTACGTTGAGCAGATTTTGCTTCCGGTGAAGTAACGACGACGAACTCGGCCAAAATAGGACGTGAATGAAAGATGCGTGTTCGAGTCAGTGGACTTGTGCCAATAGGCAAGAACGGCACCGCGAGCGGCGCTGTTGCGCCGGCGTTGAGAGCGCCGCATGCGGGGCAAAATTCAACTAGCGGGTGGTACCACGTCTCCCGTCTCTCGTTCCCACCGCCTTGATTGCCTCTTGCACTGCGCGTGTTTGCGCACGTTTCGTACCGCGCGCGGTGTGTGCCTACGTGTGTGTGCGTGGACGTTTTATTCGAAATACGATGTACAGTCTGTATCACCTTTAGGGTAAAACTCGGAGCGCATGGCACGCGATGCGGCGAGCGCTTGAGTCGGGCGCCGGCAGCAGCTCGCGCAGGCTCAGGTACTCGAACGGCGTCGTCTGCTACGGCGCGCGCGCTGGCCGCATTGTCGGGAAGCGTTTACTGTCAGTTGCAGTGCGCCGCGCATTTACGCGCGCAATAAAATTGTTCAGTTCAAATGGCAAATGGCAATAGTTCAATGGCAATTGGCAACAAAAGTACTGGCGGAAGTTGAGCGGGGACGCAATATGGAAACAGTAGGCGCCGACGAAGAAAGTGTAGCTGTGTTCTTTTTCGCTCTGTAAGCAATGCCGTGTCTACAACGTGCCGTCCGCTCCTATAGCTAGTTGACATGGCTCGCCCGCTTACCGAATCTCGCCGGGAGGATGCCTGGCCGATGTCGGGCATCGTGCGCTGTATTACTTCAGCAAATAAAGTTGCTGCTGCAGAGAGCAGCTGTTCGTTTTCCCGCTCTCTCGAGTCGGGGAGGTGGCCTTGCACAGGCACCGTACCAGAACTAAGAGTGCGCATGTTTTTTCAACGCGTCGCACGCGTCTGGTTGATCGCACCATATTGGCTGCCACTGTAAACAGGTCGTTCTGCCGTGTACTTTTTGGTAATGATCATTTATTTCGAATTATCTTATAAGTCTTCATGGAGGGACAATGGAGGGACCCAGGTTCTGCAAGAGTTAAGACAAGTCATCAAGAATGTTCGCCAACGGCGACCACAAGCGGAGAATCTACTTGAGCCTCTGCCACTGCCCCGAGGTGTGAACCCCCGCCACGGAGGAGCGGACAAACGCTTCGTCCAACTGGTTCAACAGAGAAGCGTCCCGATTCCTGAGCCAGGTGCGCCGCTTCTGCCATCGGACTGAGCGGGGACGCGGGGTCTTCTACATAGACCACGTCTTCCAAGAGATGCTGCCTTGGAGGGTCCGGTCCGCCGACGGTCGTCATTATCGCAGCATTGAAGGCTTGGTGATGCGGGCGCTTCATTGCAGGCGCCTGCTCACCACCAGCCTCTGGCACCCATGACCGCGGACTCCACAGCCTGCCGGGAACGCGACCGGCGCGGATACCGACTCACCCCGTGCGCCACCTCCCCAGTCCCAGAAGCCGATCCCCCCTCCAGCGCTGCCGCATACGGCCTAGAACCTTCGCAGCAATGCCGACGTCTCTCGGAAACCGAGGCAGCCGCTTGGTAACTGACACTTGCAGGGTTCAGGTAGGGTTCAGATACGCAGCCTCTAATTTGGTACCGACGGACTTGAGCCTCAAGCTAAATCCGGCAATGACAGCGCTATTATATCAATAGATCGGGATGCACAGGCAAAGTCGAACAAAAAACTTCCAGATGCGTCGCTAAATCACATGATAATCATTACTGACCACCGTAGACGCAAACGTCACGAACTAGAACGGGCTGAATACTCCCTAAAATGAGGGTAGTGACTTAGTTGAGCATGAAAAAAAAAACAATAAGAGAGACAAAAGAGTGTAAGAGTCGGAAATTAGAGTGGGATGGCGTACCTCAGACAATTTCCTTAAGCGCAAATGTGCCTGCCATCATGGCAAATATAAACAATGGCGTAGAAATAACGGTGGCTAACCTTTGGTCTGCCCCATTATCTGTTTGCGAATTTTATTCTACTTTCTAAAGGCCTCACATTCTTACCGGCAAGTGGTAAATGTAATGAATTTCAATAATATCACGATTTCAATAATAACAGCCGTCCCCGGAGCATAAGGAAAAACGTGGTCGCTGCCTAATCAGAGGGACAGATACTGGGAAATGTATATATCTGCCGTCCAAAAAGATATCATAGCGGCATGCTCAAAATTAAAACCCTGTTGACACAACTCTTCGTTTGAAGAGCGAGTCATTAGAGTTGCTGAGCCACCGATCAGATGTGGTAAAAAAAACCTGCGGATAAAGGTGGTGCAACAGTAATATTGGATAAAGTTGACCAGCAGAAAGAAGGATGGCGACAATTAGAAAATACGGACTTCTATATAGAATTCGCAGATGATCCCAGTAAATTGTTTAAATCAGAAATAAGCAGCGAATTAAGCTCACTGCATAAGGAAGGAAAAATATATGGAGCTATAAAGCAGTGCAGCCGATTCAGCCAGCCTAGGTCGTTTTGATTTGCTTCCTCAAGTCAACAATATTAACAACCCCGGTTGTGCCACTGCCTCAAGCAACGGCACGGTTAATTAAACGATTTCATGTGCCTTGGATTTTATATGTAAGGAAATAGTTCCGGCCATTCAGTCTTACATTAAGGACATCAAACAAATTTCTTTGCATAATAACTGGACTAGAGATCCCCAAATATAGCTTCCTGGTTACATCGGACGTTGTATTCCTATACACAAACCTACCACAAGCAGATGGCATTGACGCGAGAGTGAAGGAAAACACGCCTGTAAGTTTAGACGAGGATCGACGCTGTCAACACTATACTGCGGTTAGTATAACCAGGGTACAATTACTTCGAAATTGAGGGGAAACAGTTTCTACAGATAAGCGGAATGGCAATGGAAACAAAGACGGCTCCTAATTATCCGAACATTCTTATTGCATCGCCCGAAGAACCCTTTCTTGCGGCCAGATCTTTGAAAGCGCTCATCTACAAAAGGTCCTTAGGCAACATACTCCTTATGTGGCACCCCGGCGAAGGAATTCTCGTTAGATTTGTAGGACATATTAATTAAGCTCATCCATCAATCTCTTTCACACACGGTTGTTATAAATCAGCTCTAAATGTTCTTGATATTGCTGTACAAATTACAGATAATCGAATATTCACTACCTTATGTAAACAGCCAACAGACCGCAAACAATACCTTCATTTCAAAGGCAGCCATCCACAACTTTGCAAGAAAGCCATCTCGTTTTACCGACATCATGTAGAGCGAAAGCACAATTGCACAGAAGAGGGACAGACCCCGTCACAGGCGCTACTAACTTTATTTCAAGGACAGTGAGAAGAGTATATATTCTCTTTCCCACACGAAGACGCACCTACCACTACCTACGGCGATTATCTTTTTAGCTTATTATTTTATTAGCTATTAGGCATTAGCTCACGCGCAGTTTCACATTTATTTTGTTGTAATCTCTTTAGCTCGCAACTCTCTCCCTCAGATGCTTTTGTCTTCGCTCTTAAAATTTGTCCGTTTTTCTCGTTCTTTGCACACGCACACACACACACAAACACACATTCATATATATATATATATATATATATATATATATATATATATATATATATATATATATATATATATATATATGGTGTTTCAGCGCATACTTTAATTAATCTTGAAAAGTTGCCTGTGGCAGATATCACAATTCTAGCTTATGAGCTGGTCTACTGGATGCGGCGGACAATACATGCACAAAAAAACTGCCATGCAAAATTGACTAATAGTAAATATTCACTAATTACGTTTCGAACTAAATACATTATGGCCCATATTGCCATTTACAAATTATAGCCGTGGAGTTCGCAAGACTGATCTACTTGGAACGAATTTTCAAGATGACACCAGTTTCGAGATATAAATTCCCCAACTTTGCAGACAATGCAATGGCATTCCAGTTAATTTCTTAAGAAAACGTCGTCTCTAATAGAGGGAAAATGAGGCATCCACCCAAACGTAGCTAAGTGCTACAAAAGAAATCCATACGTGTTCCTCGAATGAACAGCTTCGCAGTTGAAGAAAAATTGGTCCTGGTCCGGCACCCGGGACCACCGCCTTTCCGGGGCAGCCGCTCGACCATCTGAGCTAACCAGACGGCTAGCAGATAGCAAGCGAAGTCGAATTTATCAACCACTCAGAAGCAAAGGCGTAATAGTTTTGCGGAAGCCCTCAAGGTGGAGAGAAGTAATATCCCGGACCAGGACCATTCGCACACTAACTACTGCAGAACAGAAGTACTCGATTAACAGAGCAGGAATTTGTATCAGTAGCTTGGGCCGTACAAAAATTCCGGCCGTCGGTTGGGCGGTACATAACTCCGCAGTAAAACGTTTCAGTGTGCACATCCGTGAGTTTATTATGTGGCATCAGCAGGGGTCGAAGCGTGAGCCACCAGCGCTGCTTGCTTGCTCAGAGAAATTCGTTCAGTTTCGCCAAAAAATAAAAACCACGCAGTGCAGCTGTTTCACAAAATGCATTCTTCCTAGTCACACAGTCGAGCGTTTGAGGCGTACAAGCGCGAGCGCGCGCGCTACTTCCTCTATGCGTGCGGATACAGCGTTTCGCCGTCCTCGAGCCGACGTCGGCTGCGTGCGAAGGCCTCAGAAGCGTCGCTTCAGCGGGGAGACCATCACGGCTTGGTCAGCTGTCTTCCCTCTGCACAAACGGAAACAGCACAAACGGACGCATCTGCAGGTCAAACGTGTGCGTTCGCATGTACTCGAAGCAAATCCTTTAACTGAGGATCGCACAGGCCCAGTACTGGACCTTTTTACGCTTCTCTTCTTGTAACACCATCATAACAAGTGTCATTTTTATTTCTCTCTCTCCCTCTCACTCTCCCTCTCTGTATCTCTCGGTCCCCCTTCGTTCTTCTCTTCCGCTTCAAACGTATAATAATGTGCGGAACCATCCATAAATGTAAAACAGGCGGTAGAAAAAGGCGACAACAGCTAATTTACTGATCAATGGCGCTGATTAGCGAGTCAAATTGATTTATTTTGGCCTAGAATCTAATATTATGCGCAGGATGCACGACAATTTTCTTAACAATTTTTCACTGGCACAGGAAAGCGTACCGTATAAACAAGATGACTTATGTCAATATTTTCTCGTAAAAAAAAGTTTATACTTCCAAGATTCCATTCCGTTTTAGCGGGGAAAAAAGATGGAAAGGTGAAAGTTATTTATGGGGTCTATATACAGACAAAGACGTAATATAGCACCAGATTAAATTTCTTTTTAGTCGAGCAGTGCGCATTTGCTAATAAAAAGATTGGGAACTGTTTTATTATGGAGCGAACACTATTGTACTGCTTCTGAGTGACGGCTCAGCTGTGATATGACGCCTGAGACGACCTTCTACCTCAGCAAGGTCGGCAGTTTGGCCCTTCGGTTGACATCCGTTGTGCTTCGGCTGCGCAACGGGGCATAAGCAAACATAAGGAAAGGGGGCAGGCGACAAATGACATTTCTATATGAATAACGCAAAACAAATACAGCACGATAGCGTATGCGCACATATACATTCAATGTAAAGATGGCTTTAAAAATTTATTTCATACTCAGAATGAATGACACTGTTGCCAAATTATCAGAGTTTCTTGCCAATGGTGGAAATGCTCGCACAATCTCGATCACACGCCCAGTTATTTTTTTGCGTCTATATGTAGTTAACACCGACGTGTGCGCAAATAAAACCGCGTACAATCGGTGCAGAGATGCGAACAGGGTATTATACTTTCAATCTGTTGTAATGTTCGCCCAGCCGCTCATTTAGGCACCACGCTCTTCGCCCAGTCGAAACAATTCCGAATGAGAGGGGTGTATGGATGCACACAACACATGCATCCACAGGAGACGAAACAATTTCTGTGCTTCACATCACAATGACCACCAGCCGAGACGTCCTGCAGCAAATATTAAAGACGCCACTTACCTCTGCATTCGCTTGGCTAATATTTTGGCCACGTGCGCTTCAAGATTAAGGAGCACCGATAGCAACGAGAATCCCAGCCATATTCCGATGTATCCTCCGAAATAGCCGAACGCTTCTACTATCTGCAGTTTACAAGAGAAAGGCGGAAAACGAAAGTAAGGTGTATAAATTGGCCAAATAAACAGCCGCACTCCCTCAGACTGAAGTGTACCCGAAATCGTTCTCAGGCAGGATCCCTCACACTCATGGGCTAACTCACATTCACGGAATCATGAGTTCAGACTAAGATCCTTGTGACTGTGATGGAATTTGAAGAAGTTACAGTGACTTTTCACGCCCGGAAAGCGGGTTGCGCCCAAGCGTGTAGCTGCTATTCCTTTTTGTGCATTGCGCGTAGAATATTTGTTTTAAATGCTTTGATTGTGTGTAAGTAGGGTGGTTTTTTCGAGGCTTATTCTTTATTTAGTTTGTTTTATTGCCATTTTTCGATTTTTATGGAGTGTAAAGTACCTAGGAAAGATGATAAGGCACTGTTAAAAAGAAAAAGCACATTCTCCATTACATCAAGAAATTCGGTAATGCACTATTCGCTCTATTCATTTTCTCTTATTATCATTCTTCCTCTTCTGGAATCTCCTGGGAACGCCAAACACGCGCCTTCTGCCGGACTTGTTCAGCTCGTGCCCTGCGATTGGCGACGGCTTCGAGGTCGGTACACACGGCCACTCGCGCTCGGCCTGCCGCCGCTTGCGTCGCTACTCCATCCTTCTCGCTCGGCGTCTTGATGATGAGACAAACCCGGTATGTCCGTAGTGTACCAAAACTTGCAGCAACTGGAAGAGAAGGTCCGCCCGCTACGCTCAACGCCACCTTGACCTTCCTCTATAGGTGGTGTTGCTTCGCCGCGCGGTCAGCGCGCTCTTCCGTGCTTTTCCCGGTGCGCCATTCCCTCCTCCAGCTGCAGGCACCTTCGTGCTGTGGCGCTAGTTTCCCTCGCGGCAACACGCATAATCTCGCCGATTTCACACACGGGACATAATAGCTTGCACGGAAGAGAAAAAAAATATTGCGATAGGAATTCCTCAGGAGCAAATAAAGTTCGTTGTCTGTCCGTCTGTCTGTATGTGAAAGACACGAGTGCTGGAGAGGCAATCGGATCGCTGGGCTTTCCCGGTATCGACGCGCATGCGCGACCCTCGCATGGTGAATTAAGTCTCCAGAGACGTGCAGTGCTTTTGTCTACAAATGCGGCGCACCTTGCTGTCCTCCGCTCAATCGGCGCTACCCGACCCAGGGCAGCGTTCTGGCTTCCACTGCACGGCGCACACGCGACATTATCGTTGCTGCTGAAGAGCTGTGCGCATACTACACCGGTGCTACACACATTCCTCTGAGCGGAACAGACAGTAGTATGAACACCGGGCTAAACCCCTCTAATCTTTTCTTTGGGCGCCGACCAAGGCCAGCAGTTTCCCTTCCGTCTCGTCTCGTGCATCGTCGAGACGCGACGCCCATACAATGGGGCTGGCGGCGCTCCTCATCAAGCCTGCGCTCCTAGACGCCTTCAGAAAAAAGCCAAACCTTTGTTAGGAGCTCGGTTTCGCGGAGGCAAGTAATACACGATTTGACATGTTTAGAACGAAGAGCAGACTGGCTTTCTTCCACAGTAAAACAAGAGAAGTTCTGGGAAAGGCCAACCCGACGACATGGTGACCAGAGGAGCATCCAAGCACCTAGCGCGAACTTAACGTCGCGATGGCACCGGTCGTACCGCTCTTTTGGCAGATGCTGCGACGCTAATAAACGAGATCCGGCGACTTGACGCGCCATATGAGCGCGATCGATGACTTCACGAGCGTACTCATGTGGCAATGGAAGACACAGAAGTAGGATCGATCGTGCCAAAGAGCAAAGTGGGGTCGCAACCCTACAAAAGATAAAATGGGGAATATCCTGCGGTGTCATGTAGGGACGAATTATACGCGAATGTCACGTAGGTCAGCGTGGCGTTCCAGTCGCGGTGATCCTTCGAAACGTACATCGACAGCTCTCTGCGAGTGTTCGGTTAGACGTTCCCTAAGACCGTTCGTTTGTGTGTGGTAGGCGATGGACAGCTTGTGCTCCGTGCTACAAGAGCGGAGGAGGTCGTCCACAACTCGTGACAAGAACGAGCGCCCGCGGCCTGTAAGTAACAGTCGAGGTGCAGCGTGCTGAAGAATGACGTCGTGAAGGACAAAATCGGTCAGTTGCGCAACCAGTCGGCAACGCCTTTGTTATCGCGTAGCCTGTCGCGTAATCAGTAGCGACAGAAATCCACTTATTCCCTCTAGTCGTCATCGGAAAAGGGCCAAGCAGGTCAAGGCCTACGCAAAAGAAAGGTTCACGGGGAACTTCAATTGGATGGAGTCGGCCGACAGGTGGCCGGGGAGGTTTCTTCCGGCGCTGACACAATTCGCAAGTTGCGACATAACGACGCACAGAGCGGTAGAGACCCGGCCAGAAGAACCGGCGTCGTACGCGGTCATATCTACTCATAACTCCAAGGTGTCCCGCCGTCGGTGCATCCTGAAGTTGTTCGAGAATGACGAATAGCAGATGACGAGGAAGAACAAGGAGCAACTCAGGGCCGTCAGGGTTGATATTGCGGCGGTACAGGATGCAATCGTGCACCACGAACATGCGGCACGTGCCGTTGGTGCCTCCATATTGCACTCTGGCGATGATGGACTGCAAGGATCCGTCGCGTTGATGTTCAGCGTGCATGTCGGTCATGTCAGCCAATGCCATCACGCAGGTCTCCGGACAATGCGGAGCAGGATCGGGAGGATCCACGGGGTGACGAGAGAGGCAGTCAGCGTCCTTGTGCAAACGTCCAGGCTTATAGCTGACAATAAATGAAAATTGCTGGAGGCGCAGAGGCCAGCGACCAAGCCGTCCTGTCCGGTCCCCGACAGAAGACAGCCAGCAGAGTGCGGGGTGGTCTGTAACGACCGAAAACGTGCGGCCGTACAAATATGACCGGAACTTGGAGACAGCCCAAACTAAAGCCAAGCACTCCCGCTCTGTGATGGAGCAATTTCTCTCGGCAGGCGATAGCAGGCGGCTGGCGTAAGCTATCACGCACTCGCTACCATGCGGTTATTGGGCGAGAACAGCGCCGATGCCATGACCCCTTGCGTCAGTGTGGATTTCGGTCGGTGCAGATGGATTAAAGTGGGCAAGTATGGGAGGGGTGGTCACAAACCCGATGAGAACGGTGAACGCGTGAGCCTGCCGCGTTCATGCTACAGGAAACCAATAATACCCCCGCACTCAGGGGCTACACGTGCCAGGAGAGTGGCCGCACCGCGACCCTCATCAGTAACAAAGTAGTAACCATAGCGCATAAAGAAATCGAGGACACCCAGATAGAACACGTGATCACGGAGGTGATTCCCAAAAGGAAAAGAAAGGCTAGAAGTACGTACATAGTAAACTTGTACAGCCCACCTAAACAGACAAAAGGAAACTTTATTAAACTTTTCGCGGAGGCCAAAAAAATGGCGGGACAAAACACCCTAATCATAGCGGGAGACTTTAACGCTAAAAGCCCGCGCTGGGGCTATAAAAAGGAAGACAAGAAGGGACGAGGCATCTGCACGGCGGCAGAAAACACCGGGTGCGAGCTGCTAACCGATGAAAACCAGCCGACTAGACAGGGAAACAGCGTCAGTCGAGACACGTGTCCCGACCTAACCTTTATCAGGGGCGCCAAGCAGGCAGAGTGGGAAAACCTGCTCGAGAACCTTGGCAGCGACCAGCACATAATAAGAGTCAGCACGGTGGCAGACAATGTCAAGAGGAAAATTGGTACGGCTCGGCTGACGGATTGGGACGCCTTTAGAGCACACTGTCGACAGCTAAAGGGTAACATTACCTCGGTTGAAGAGTGGAGCCAGCAACTCAAGCAAATTCAGGAAATGTACACGCAAGAAGTGCATAGAACCGAACAAACACCGGAAGTAGACAAGCGGCTCCTCAGGCTCTGGGAGGCTAGACGCGGGCTCACCAAGAGATGGAAAAGACAAAAGCTAAATAAGAAGCTAAAGAAGAAGATAGCGGACATCACTAGGCAGACGGAGGAGTACGCGACGCAGCTGGCCAGACAGGGGTGGCAACAGTTTAGCAACTCGCTGAACGGGACCCTAAGTACGGCTAAAACGTGGCGCATCCTCAAGGCCCTAATGGACCCTAGCAAGAACAAGTCCGAAAGCGGCAAATCGATCCAAAGACTGGTCCACCAGTACGAAGGTTCCGAAGAGCAGCTCCTGAAAGAAGTCCGAGAAAAATGCTACGGGAAAGACCAAATCGAAGGTTACAAAGGAGATTATCTCGGTGAGGAAAACCCGAAAATGGACCGACCCATCACAAGAGAGGAGGTCACCGAGGCCGTGAGAGCGGCCACCAAGAATACAGCGGCGGGAGCGGACAAGATTTGAAACTCGCTCATAAGAAACCTAAGCGACGAGGCAGTCGATCAGCTGACGTCGTACCTCAACATGCTCTGGCAAGAGGGGAAGGTACCGGCGGAATCGAAACACGCCATCGTGGTCATGATACCCAAGCCGGGCAAGAAACTACAGATCGAAAATCTCAGGCCGATCTCGCTTACGTCGTGCCTGGGAAAACTGTATGAGAGAATAGTCACCAGAAGGATCCAGCAGCACCTGGAGAACGGGAGGTGGTACCCTGACAGCATGTATGGCTTCAGGGCCAACCTATCGACGCAGGACGTCCTCCTGCAACTCAAAGAGGAGGTGCTCGACACAATGCCCAAGGCGGGTGAAAACGTTGTGATGGCGCTCGACATCAAAGGCGCCTTTGACAACGTCAGCCACGCCGCCATAATGGAGGGCCTCAACAACACCAACTGCGGAAGGAAAGTACACGACTACGTCAAGGACTTCCTAACCGACAGAACGGCAACGGTAGGGCTGGGGGAGTTGAGGAGCGACACCTTCTCCACACCGTGTAAAGGCACACCCCAAGGCTCCGTGATATCGCCCGTGCTATTTAATGTGGCGATGATCGGCCTGGCAAAACGACT
Source organism: Dermacentor albipictus (assembly GCF_038994185.2). Classification (NCBI taxonomy): domain Eukaryota; kingdom Metazoa; phylum Arthropoda; class Arachnida; order Ixodida; family Ixodidae; genus Dermacentor; species Dermacentor albipictus. The sequence goes on from NW_027225578.1 coordinate 3,770,757, forward strand.
CGGCGAGATTCAGGGCATCCAACATGCGATGTACGCGGACGACGTCACGGTTTGGGTCACGCAAGGTTCACTGGGAGAAAAACAAGAGAAGCTACAAGAGGCTGCGCACTGTGTCGAAAAGTACACCAGAGAAAGGGGACTGGTATGCTCCACAGAAAAATCCGAATTACTGAGAGTAGGTAGACACCCCACCCAAGCAACGCTGGAAGTAACGCTTGATGGTCAAAACATCCCGGAAAAGAATATGATCAAAATCCTGGGCATGTGGCTACAGGGCAGCAGAAAATGCAGCCACACCATCAGCCTGCTGAGCAAAGTGACGGAGCAGGTGGGCCGGATGATCAACAGGGTCTCCCAAAAAAGATACGGCATGAAAGAGGAAGACACACTCAAACTCGTCGGCAGCCTGGTCGTCAGCCGAGTCATCTACTCGCTACCATACCACGCGATGACCAAAGGAGAGAGGGAACAGGCGGACACGATAATCAGGAAAGCATACAAGACGGCTCTCCATCTGCCAAAAAACACTTCAAACGAAAAACTGATCCAACTGGGCATCAACAACACTTTCAGCGAACTGGCGGAAGCCCTGCTTGAAACGCAAAAAGCCAGACTCAAAAGCACCCCTGCAGGGAGAGCGCTCCTGATTAGGCTGGGACGGGACACGAGTGGACACGTAGATAGATACGCAGACGTGCCCGACTGCTTAAGAAAAACAATAAGTGTTAGGCCAGTACCTAAGAACATGGACCCCAACCTCCACGAGAGCAGAAGGCAGGCGCGAGCCGAATACGTGGAAAAGACACTCGCGCTACTAGAGAACACGGTGTACACGGATGCTGCCACGTACCCGCGAGAAGGGAAGCGCGTGGCCACGGCGGTGGTGGTGGACGGCGACGGGAATCTGATCACATGTGCGACGGCAAAGGCAGTCGACACAGCGGAGGCCGAAGAAATTGCCGTGGCGCTGGCGGCAGTAGAAGGATATAGGACAGGCAGGCCTCTAAACATCTTAACAGACTCGAAGGAAGCGTGCAGAAATTACACGAGGGGCAGGATTAGCAAAGCCGCCCTCAGAATTCTTGGCGGAGCCAACTTCGCCGAGAGAAACGTTACGCACAAGTTAATCTGGATTCCGGCCCACGCAGGCATAGAGGGTAACGAAAGGGCAGACAGCCTAGCTCGAGAGACCACGTTCCGAGCAGAGCAGTCGCGCGCCCCGGAGTATCACCCACACGCTTGTGAGGGAGGATACACAGAAATCTTAAACTTATACAGAGGGACGAGAGCCAAATATCCCCCAACGCACAAAGCTCTAACGCAGGAGGAAGCAACGAGTTGGCGCAGATTGCAGACAAACTCCTTCCTAAATTTATACATCCTAAACAAAATGTACCCAACACAATACAGAGACACCTGCCCATGGTGCGGGGCCACACCCACACTATACCATGTCACATGGGAATGTAAACACAATAAATCATTCCACCAACACAATAACCCGAGTGCGGAGCAATGGGAGAGTCGGCTTACCAGCTGCGAGCTCACGGCCCAAAGGGCCTTAGTGCAGCACGCTAGTGAGGTAGCTAGGCTCAGTGGAGCCCTGTAATAGGGGCCCACCCTTGCTGGAAGAGGCTCCAAGTCGCCGGCGCCCAAGACGACCGAGACCTCGAGACGCTAAATCCTTGAAGGAACCAAAATAAAGTTTCTCTCTCTCTCTCTCTCTCTTTAGACAATCTGTCCAAGGCCGAGCAACGTCGGCGAAGTTTTTGATGAAACGGCGAAAGTAAGAACACAGGCCGACGAAGCAGCGCACGTAAGAAGCAGAACGTGGCACAGGGAAATTGGAACTTTTTCAGGATCTGGTTGGACACCGGATGCGTTAACGAAGTGTCCCAACACGGTTATCTGACGGCGCCCGAACCAACACTTCGTGGAGTTCAGTTATACAGGCCGGCTTTTCGGAAGACCGCAAGAATTGCAGCGAGTCGGGTAAGGTGGCGGCCGAACGTGGAGAAAAAAAAATAAATTCGTTGAGGTAACAAAGACAGGTGGTCCATTTGTAGCCTTGCACAAAAGAGTCCATCATGTGTTCAAATGTCGGAGGACCATTAAATAGACCAAAGGGCATGACTTTGAGCTGATATAAGCCATCTGGCGCGATGAAGGTCGTCTTCTCGCGGTCCATTTCATCAACTGAAATCTGCCAGTAGCCGGATCGAAGATAGATGGGCGAGAAGTTTTTAGCCTCATGCATGCACTCCAAGGCGTATTTTCACGTGATCTTGTTTAAGCGGTGATAATCGACGCAAAAACGCCAGGTTCCATCTTTCATTTTCACAAGGGCGACAGGCAAAGCTCGAGGGCTCTCTCATGGCTCGATGACAACACTGCGGAGCATTTCGTCCACTTTTGATTGGATGACTCGACGTACAGCATGCGATACACGATAGGGACGCCGACGAATAGGATTCGTGTCTCCAGTGTTTATACGGTGGTGAACATCAGATGTTTGGCCTAAAGGCCGGTCGCTGAAACCAAAGATGTCACGGTACGACTCGAGGAGGAGACGTACGTCCCTGGCCTGTGCCGAGTGTAGCTCAGGTGCAATCATCTTCGCGAAAACAGCCGTTAGAGAACCAGACCCGTGAGCTGCCGTTGGCGCTAAAAAACCACCCTGGCCATTCAGACTTTCAGTGTCAAATTCGGAAGTATTAGAAATGGTGGCCGAAAACATGCCGGCTGGAAGCACTGGAGGGCACAGGCTGAAATTCAGAAGTGGAAGAATGACGCCCTTATTAGTAATCATCACGAGTGTGTGCGCAAAAGTTCCGATTCAAAAGCACGTAGATGATAGGGCGAAGGACAAATTCACCATCAGGAATCTGTGGCTCTGCGGTCAAAGCGACGTAAGTGACTGCCTCAGGAGACATACGCGCATCTTGAAGTGAGCACCAGTGCGGTGGGGCGGTCCATGAGAACGGAATTATTGGATAACGTCGTGGGGGCAGTTGTCGATCACAGCAAAGAGAACAGAAGTAGGGTGGCCGGCTATACTTATACGTGCAGTACACATTCCAAGAACAACCATCACGCCACCGTCGGCCACACGAAGACCTGGGGCAGCTGCTGGGTGACGACCTTCTTTAAACGCCTACGTAGGCTAGCCCTCATCACAGACACGTGGGTTACAGTATCGACGAGTGCTTGGACAGGTACGCCGTCTATTTTAACCTCAATTACACTTCTCTTTGTGGTGTTTGAACCGCACCGATGGCACCGGCTGTTGGAATTTCAGCGCTGCCACCAGCTGTTGGAACCTCAGTGCTGACACCCGTTGTTGCAACCGGACCGTTGGCGCCCGTTGTTGCAAATGGGTCGCAAGCCCCAAGGGTAGCGTTGGCCTGGCGGCCTGGGGCACACTGGAAGCATCCAAAGGTCCCAGCAAAACATGAGTCGACTGCTAACAGAACAACTTGTTTATTCTAGCATCGCAAAGAGCGGGCGGTCAGGTCGACCGAAGTAGAGAGACGGGAGAGCACGTTACTCAACAGAAGAAATCGGAGCCTCTCTCTCTTAGCGTCCGGGGGCAGCTGCTCTTATACTCTCGGAGTTGAGAGCAAGAGGGAAGGTCACGGGACTACACCACGTGACAGCGGCGACGGACTGACTGAGAGACACGTTGGAACAAGGAGGTGACGCATCAGACGGGCCGGCGCCGGTCAGACCTCCTCGCTTCACACTGGGGGAGCTCCTCTCCCCGGCTGCCGCGCTTTGACAAGCGTGGGCACACACACACACACGCACACACAAAGACACGTGGCACTGAACATGCCGGGACGCGCTCGGCGGGGATGCGTCGCGGCCGCTCCGAACGGGCCAAAATGTCCGCCGCTTTGAACGAAGCTCCGGCGTACGTTGCATCCGCGCTGGCTTTACCGCGCGTCCTAGGCGAAACGTAACAGTGGGCACAGACAGAGAATTTGCTGTAGTAGAAGGCAATGCAGCAGCATCTCCGAGGGCTGCATTTCTTTGTTTTCAGAACGGGTCGGGCCAGAAGCCACAGGTGACGAAAGGCGATGTGGCTGCGGCGAACGGCAAGATGGGCGACGTGTTTGCGGTGAACGAGAGTGGTGTCCGCGCGGCGATGGTGAGCGACTGTACCACGTGTTCCTAGCAGATTTGTCGCCGTAGTTAGACTCGGCGGTGGGCGAAACATTGCGGGCATTTCCATTAAAACGGCACATGTTGGTCGGCGTGCGAGCTCTTGAGCGCCACGAGTTGCGAGATGAGCAATGCGGCGACAGGTGAAACATGTCGTCTGGTCGTCCGCACTTCTCCACTCAGTCGGATTGCGATAACGCGGAGAGAAGCGTCGAGGTGGAGCGAAAGTTGCAGAAGGGCGTTCGTTGGCTCTGGGGTTGGCGACAGTGCACACAGACTGTAAACCAATGTTTTTAACTTCCTGGCGAACGATGGCTTTTACTAGGGGAACTGGGAAAGGATTAGCATCAGGGCCATGATGACCAGACCTAATAGTACGTGTGAAGCGCACAAATAATAGGATTGATGCATTGCAGGCTGCTCTGGGATATGCCACTAATTTGTGAGCGGAACTTTTGCAAAAGCCTCGTGAACACTGTAAACGTTATAGGTAAGCTGCAAATTCAGGTATAATTTTTTTCTCTTGAGATTGTTTAAGAGATGCTACTTATAGAACTGCGAAATCAATCTCTTGGTGCAGAGTTACAGCTTCGTAAATTTCGTGCTTCAATTTATTTCTTTTTTCGAGCTTACCGAAGGTTAGGAATTTTCCTAAATCTAAAATTTCCAGGCTAGAGTCAATAGAACTTATATATTTATTTATCTGAAGCAGAACACATTTGATTTAAATGGTTCCAGCGGATATCTCACAAAAGCATTTGTACGTTTCACATCTGTTTGAACTAGGAAATTGGAGTTGGCGTTACAGTTAAAGGTTCCTGTTAATTAATGTTGAAATTCGTGCTAGTTCGTTTGTCAGGATCGCCAAATACCAGCGCGTAAAACACAAGGGAAGAACGTAAAGAGACATATACCCCGCGCCGTGTATGCCTGTTAACATAAAGCGATCTTGCATGTGCCATCATATACAGCGCGTTTGGTGCGACTGCTGGGTCGTTCTCACGCCGATTAAAGTGGGCCAAAGCCAGAGATGGTGCAAAGGCTACACGTATAGGCCAATCCCGGGGATGATGTAATGAAAACTCAGACGATAACCATGCAGAGAGAGTTAAATCCGTGGGCCCGTGGGTAGCTCGAGTCATCTGATTTTGGTAGACGCGTTCTTGCCGCCTTGGAAGGGTAGGCATGCATTCGCTATGCTGTTAGACTCGGTGCAAAACAAGAACAGTTACACGCGTGTTGTCGCGAAGACAAGTGACGCAATACTACTATGACTAAATAGTAAAGCGCGAAGTTTTTTTCTTTTTTTTTGGGGGGGGAGGGCGTAGTTGGAGGTAAATTAAAGTGGCACACATGATGTGTCTCTTCGCCCAGCATTTAACTGAAACGAAAGCAAAAGTGATATAACGGCCATAATTTTTTGTATGTCTGAGCTATTCAGCAACCGCAGCCACGACCAGCAAAGCTCAAAAGGGTTCTCAAAGGAAGCTTCGCATTTAGTTTCGGCCCAGGGACTGAATTCAGAAAGCTTTCCCTTCTTAAGTGGTATTTTCCATTGACTATCTGCCTTCGCTAATCATATATATCCAACATCACGAGTGACCGACAGCTCAGTTCTAGCGTTTAAGAACTTTTTTGCGAATAGATTGCCCCGCTGAACGGCAACGCCACCACCGTCGGCAAGGTGCCGGTTGCATGCAGCCGGTCGGTTGTTATACTAGTCTGCTTTTTGATTCATTACGGTGTTGGTGTTGTATATTATGTTGTTTATGCGGGAGGTGTGCATCATGTGGGAGCGTGTCTTATGGTGTGTGCGTGTGCGTGGAACGGTCCGAAGACCAGCCCGGCATGTTATGGTACCCACCGTGTGGGCGGCGCTCGATATGCGCCTCATGCCGGGGCGAATGGTGAAGGCCGTCACCAGCCTAGCACCAGGGTGTGTCGTGGGGATGAGTATATTCGGTCACACGACCCACCCCGCATTGTATGGTACCCATCGTGTGGGCGGCGCTCGAGATGCGCCTCATGCCAGCGGCCTGGGTCCAATGCATGAACCGGCTCAATTGCGTTCATCGCCATAAGGAGGCAGTGAAGCATGGAGGCTCCCGACTGTGCCGTGCGCCTTTTATGGGCTGGCTCAGCTCACGCATTTGATGGTGTGCCCCCAGTCTGCGTGTGCCCTTGTGCTGCCGCGTTCTCGCGCAGTCTCGCTCGTTTCGCGGCTGCGCTCGCGCGCTCACGTTCGGTTGCGTGAACGTGATGGTATCCTCACTTCTTCCTTCTCCTGAGCGCACACCATTGTGTGCGAAGAACTGATTTTTGCATGTTTTCAACGTAATTACTCAGTGATTAAAAGATGCAAGCTAAATCTCCTCATCGCAACAAAATATATGTCATCAAGAGCACAATTCCTTTAATAAAGCGAACCTCTCTATGCCTACTTTCCTATGTTTTAAGGTATGGCGCATCTGCTCGATGGATATTTTGCAGAATAAGTGCATTTAACTGCTGCATAATCTCCAGGATCGTCTGGCTGTAGTCGGCACACCAACACTGGATGCGGTCAATCCCGGTGACACTACAAAGCGCGGACACATGGTTCAGCTGGTGGGGTTCTCCATGTCTTGCCGTCTTCACAGGCAGGCAAGTAATCGTTATGGTTAAATAGTCGGGGGACAATGATAATCAGTTGCATGTAACTTATTTTACCGCTTTACCAAAGCTTCGCTTCTCGGATTGCAACATCTCAGTGGTATGCGCATAATTTTTTTGCACGTCTCTTTGGATGCCACTAAGCGACCTTGACGAGTTCATATATGTAATAGCTAAGGTTCTGCAACAGGTGAAATGTTACGCCTCGACAATGAAAGCATTGAATATCATGCGCTTTTACGTTAATACTGACAGGTATGCTTGCCTTAGGTATGCCTATGAACCGACTATATCTAGACAGATATTATTAGGTTTCCTCTATTCCCCAGCAAAATTTGAGTAAACTTACCCGTTGACGACCAGTTTCGCGTGAGGAATTCTGAACACAACGTAAAATATCTCTCTCGCACAGAATGAAAACAAAATCTTATCCGCCTTTACAGTAGACATAAAACACTTGTATTACTCAATACCACAAAATGAATTGATGGGATGTGTCACTGACTGCATCGATAAATTTGGAGCAGTTGCTTTCCAGAACACTTCTGGCATAGCAGAAGGTTCTTTTTTGGAACTGTTGTCCATGCGCCTGAAGTCTACGCACATAAAATGTAATGATGACATCATTCTACAGAAAGAGCAAGGGTGTCTGTATAGGTTCATGTAGAGCCTCTGTTTTCAGCGACAGCTTTTTAGCTTCAAAAGACAAGGTGTTAAAGCAGTGCTAATCAGGGTCAAATGTGATGCAGACCTTTAGATTTGTGGTGTTCTTTTTTTAGTTAGTTAGATTTTCTAGTGTTCATAGATTGTAACAGTCCAGAATTGGAAGCCCAGTCATCATTAGTATTGTCAGAGGTTAAAACAGCCTTGCATCCTCTAACCCTGACTCACGAGCTTCCGGCCCATAAATATTTAAGGTTTTGAGACTTGGAAATTACTTCTTCATCGTGCCTTGTTTGCTGGAAGTTCAAGCCAAGGGCTAGCAACCCATCCCCTCCCTCAATTCAGCTCACTCAAAAGTAATAAAAAGAAGCATCATTTAATTATGTCTAACCAACACACTTAGCAAGTCACGGGTGCATCGGCTGCAAAGCAGTTTTCATTATCAGGTCAGCCGCCTCAAAGGGGCACATAACCTTACCATGTGATCATATCTATTGCAGTAAAAATGCTCAGGCAACTCGAGGAACCTAACATTGTAGACTAGGGTTGAGCAGGCCCTTCTGGAACTAGGTTTGCTATCATCGCATATGTTCATGGCATATCTCACAATCTGAAAAAAGTAGGCAAACGAACAGATGTTCGGGTTTTATTTTCCGCTCCGAAACGTCTTGGTTTGATATGTGCCAAGATGAATGCAGGACATCATGAAAATAAACTGGTGTGTGCAAAAGAACATGGGCAGAAGCATGTCGTCTGTGTAAAGAAATTAGTTTATTCTGTTCCCTTGTCGTGTGGTTCATCATATGTTGGCTAAACGGTCAGATGTCTGAATAACAGATTGTATGGGCATCAATATAAGATGGAAATCCAGCTCTCGGGTCATATTAGTGCTCATTGTAAGGCTCAGAAGCGCACTCCAGATTTTGATAGAACCTGTGTTTTGAACAGAGTAGATGATCAACTGACAAGGGAGATATTGGAAGTGCTTGAGATCAAGAAGTGTGGTGATGCTTGTATCAGTGAACCCTCAGTTTCTCTATCGACAAAGGAACTGGCGTATATTGGGAGCGGGCCTTAAGATGCTGTTTTGTATCGTGTTTTGGTTGCGTGGTGCTGATGACGGCACTGTTCTTTCCCTGATGTTTTGATTCCTGGCAGCAGCTATGTATTCCCGTGTCAAGAAATAAAACGCTCAGTGGATCCTGTGCCTACGTGGTTGTCCCATGTCGTCTTCCTTCTTCCGTCGTTTTATTTCGCGCCTTCGTTGTAAGCACCTATTATGCACGAATTGTTTCATAACGAAGAGCAAACATGCCTTCACGCGCTCTCTATACTTGTAATGCGAAAAGCTGGCATATTCGCGCAGCCCTCGCACGTTTCACATCTGCTCCCTTACGTGCTGGCCTCACGTGAACAACCAAGTCGGCAACAACGATGCGTATATGTGCTCGACCCTTGTGGAAAACAATCGTATGAAGGCCTTACTCGCGCTATTAAGGCTCTTGCGGTCTACGGGGCTTCACGACAGACTCTAAGAATGCCGCTCCCTACCACTCGATAGTGTACGCGCTTAGCTCGTGCTTGTCTCCCTTTCTTTCTATCTCCCCCTTCTACTCTGTTTCTGTTGTTATCCCTCTTAACCCTTCCCCCCGCGCAGGGTAGCCAACCGGAACTACCTCTGGTGAACGTCCCTGCCTTTCTCTGCATTATTTTCTCTCTCTCTCTCACTCGTGGTCGAACTGACACGGCAGATTATCGCATTCTTTTCTGCTGCACGCCTGCACCACAAGATATCAGGTATCAGTGAGGTCAAGGTCAGATTGCCTAAGCGAACTGTCCTTTAAAAAAATTGGAGGCTTATCAAGGTTAAGCCCAGTGGATGCTTCGCATGCACTGGGCTCAACCTTAGCCTATCCTTAGTGTTTGAAGGCATCTTGACCGCATACACGCCCGGCGCAAAGACGCTGGCGCGGTAGCGGGCAGAGACTGACGCGACGGCGGGTGCGCGCCGCTTCATCCCTGGCATGACGTCACATATCACGTGATGCAGCGATGGTGGCGCCGCCGCCGCGTCGCGCGCGACAGCGCGAACCGAAGCGCGGAGGCCTCCGCTGGACGACGTCCGACGGCGCGATATGAGGCCCCATCTGCAGCCGGTGTGACGTCATCACGTGACGTCACATCATGTGATCTCACTTCAGGGTCAATGGTGGCCACCGCCGGGAGGCGACCGACGGCGCGATATGAGCCCCCATCTGCAGCCGGTGTGACGTCATCACGTCACGTCTTGTCACGTGACCTACTTGAAGGTCACATGAAGGTCAATGGTGGCCACCGCCGGGAGGCGACCGACGGCGCAATATGAGGCCCCATCTGCAGCCTGTGTGAGGTCATCAAGTGACGTCATGTCACGTGACCCCACTTCAGGGTCAATGGTGGCCACCGCCGGGCGTCGCGCGAAGGCCCGCAGCCTACGTTAATATGCTTCGCATAAAAAAGATTATGTCCGACGACACTCTTTATTGCGAAATTTGAGCGCAGCTCGATACGGTGTTCTATATAATTTAAATATGGGGTTTCACGTCCCAAAACCACTTTCTGATTATGAGGCATGCCGTAGTGAAGGACTCCGGAAATCTAAGTATACAGTGTTTCCCATGGAAATGCGGCCGCCGTGGCAGGCACTCGATCCCGAGACCTCATGCTTAGCAGCCCAACACTATAACCACTAAGCAACCACGGCGGGTGATACTTGTTCTCATTTCGCAATATATTGAGGAAAAAATTTGATACCGAAATCGCCGCACCGACTGGAAGTGAACCATTGCCGTCAGCGCCTTCGAAGAGAGAGGGGCAGTATGGGAACGCTGGCATGATGAGCGGCATCGGAGCCAGCTGCGGAAGAAGACGACGACGGACACGCGAGCAGGGACACGACTGTGTAAGCGTGTTCACGCTGTGGCGCGGCGACGCTCAACTCAGGAACGGGCGCCTAATAGCTGCACTCTAAAACAATTAAAATCAGTAATGTGTGATAGTACGCTAAGTGCAGTATGAACGCATCTCACTGCATGCATGTCAAAAGTGCGGGAGAAGATCACTGTTTCCACGAAATCGATCTGACGAATTCACGTATACGCTTTCCAACCAAAATGATGAAGTCGCGAGCTTTCTCAGTCATAAAGGATGATTGATGATTTAAGTTAGCTTTCCTGCATAAACGGCTGCAGATATACTAAATTATTCGTGGGGACACTGAGGCCAACTGTTGTGTATATATGAGTAATTTCGTAAGCGCTAATTTGGCTATATACTCCGTACGCTTTATCGCGAAGGGATACTTATTATACAAAACTACGAGAGGCAACTTAGCTGAAACTGTTGCTGCAAGGCCCACGCCTTACGCAAATCACGCAGAGACGCGGATAATATTTAAGTGCGCATCTTTCGTACAACTACTTTTTCTTTTTCAGTTCCTTTTCGGTTGCGTATTGTTCTCGTTTTTTTTTCGCTTCTTTAAAGTAGGATATCGTATCTCACGACAAGCGATGCACTTGTCAAACTTGCTGATTAAAGGGGGGATCTTTGTGGCTACGACGCACAACTTGACACTAAGTATGTGCTCTTGCATGGAATGCTGGTTGCCTTGAGCATTCAACTCAATAAATGTCAATAGTGCTGGTTTCACATTGCTAATGGACGTCGTTGTATTAGATGAATCGACTTTCTTTTTTGCCACTTTTGATGTCCAAGTAACACAACCAGAACCCCCCCCCTTTTTTTTTAATTTCACACAGACCTCGCATTTCTACTATAAAACTATTACTACGTGTGCAAACCGGACCTTCCAATGTCATTGTGTAAAAGCCGTTAACTTCAGTGCGTTGAGCCCCTAACTGCGCGAAGAAGGCAGATTTGCGCCGTGATTGAGGACACGTTCTAAACCTCTGTCCAGTGTTGGTGCCGGCCGATGGAAGAACTTCACGGGCGCCCACTTTAACCTGCGAATCATTTTTATGATTTAACTTACTAAAATTATCTATCCGCCAATGAATAAATAACAACAAAATACTGCAAGTTCAACTGGCGCCAACCATAAGGTTGTAAAGGTACACAAGAAAGATGCAGAGGAGCATACACACAACAAGCAAATCGCATTCTAATTCAAAAAAGTGTAAAATCAATCATTATTGCGTTCCGAAGAATCAGTACCGCTTAGAAATGACGATGGTAGATCCTTTCGTTCGCCTATCGACCGTTCCATCGGCGAGGAGGAGCGCAGTTGGAACCAGCGCGGCGCCTCGGTCTCCTCCTCGCATTGGTATGCGCGGACGGGCGTTTATCCCAGCGGCAGCGTTGAAAGGTAGCGGTGTCACTGGAAATTAGTGAAATTCTAACGTGTTTCGTCTGTGATTGCTGCGATGGCTACCAAGGGGAAGAAGAATAAGAAGAATAAGAACTCTTTGGCAATGACTGGCCCTTGCACCCCAAAAACCGTATACATCATCATCTTGATCATCATCAATAAGAACTATTCATTTCCGTATCACAAAATACAGGCAAACGGGCAGTTTTCGAAACTGTAGCCAAAGGCTGGTTGAAGGTCCGATAAAGAAAATACAGGCAATACCTGTATTCTGTATATACATGCAAGCCTGTATATATGCTGCATTTGGCTGAATAATTAACTTTCGGAAACGATTGTGAAGTGCATCTTAAGCCGCGCTGGCTCGGTGAACTCCGCCACTGTGGTTGCAGACAAGAGTCAGCTTTGGATCGCTAGCATAAACAGAAAGCACTTGGAGTCATGAGCTTCGTCACGTGTACGTTGAGCAGATTTTGCTTCCGGTGAAGTAACGACGAGGAACTCGGCCAAAATAGGACGTGAATGAAAGGTGCGTGTTCGAGTCGGTGGACTTGTGCCAATAGGCAAGAACGGCACCGCGAGCGGCGTGGGGGGCAAAATTCAACTAGCGGGTGGTACCACCTCTCCCGTCTCTCGTTCCCACCGCCTTGATTGCCTCTTGCACTGCGCGTGTTTGCGCACGTTTCGTACCGCGCGCGGTGTGTGCCTACGTGTGTGTGCGTGGACGTTTTATTCGAAATACGATGTACAGTCTGTATCACCTTTAGGGTAAAAGTCGGAGCGCATGGCACGCGATGCGGCGAGCGCTTGAGTCGGGCGCCGGCAGCAGCTCGCGCAGGCTCAGGTACTCGAACGGCGTCGTCTGCTACGGCGCGCGCGCTGGCCGCATTGTCGGGAAGCGTTCTACTGTCAGTTGCAGTGCGCCGCGCATTTACGCGCGCAATAAAATTGTTCAGTTCAAATGGCAAATGGCAATAGTTCAATGGCAATTGGCAACAAAAGTACTGGCGGAAGTTGAGCGGGGACGCAATATGGAAACAGTAGGCGCCGACGAAGAAAGTGTAGCTGTGTTCTTTTTCGCTCTGTAAGCAATGCCGTGTCTACAACGTGCCGTCCACTCCTATAGCTAGTTGACATGGCTCGCCCGCTTACCGAATCTCGCCGGGAGGATGCCTGGCCGATGTCGGGCATCGTGCGCTGTATTACTTCAGCAAATAAAATTGCTGCTGCAGAGAGGAGCTGTTCGTTTTCCCGCTCTCGAGTCGGGGAGGTGCCCTTGCACAGGCACCGTACCAGAACTAAGAGTGCGCATGTTTTTTTTCAACGCGTCGCACGCGTCTGGTTGATCGCACCATATTCGCTGCCACTGTAAACAGGTCGTTCTGCCGTGTACTTTTTGGTAATGATCATTCATTTCGAATTATTTTATAAGTCTTCGTGGAGGGACAATGGAGGGACCCAGGTTCTGCAAGAGTTAAGACAAGTCATCAAGAATATTCGCCAACGGCGACCACAAGCGGAGAATCTACTTGAGCCTCTGCCACTGCCCCGAGGTGTGAACCCCCGCCACGGAGGAGCGGACAAACGCTTCGTCCAACTGGTTCAACAGAGAAGCGTCCCGATTCCTGAGCCAGGTGCGCCGCTTCTGCCATCGGACTGAGCGGGGACGCGGGGTCTTCTACATAGACCACGTCTTCCAAGAGATGCTGCCTTGGAGGGTCCGGTCCGCCGACGGTCGTCATTATCGCAGCATTGAAGGCTTGGTGATGCGGGCGCTTCATTGCAGGCGCCTGCTGACCACCAGCCGCTGGCACCCATGACCGCGGACTCCACAGCCTGCCGGGAACGCGACCGGCGCGGATACCGACTCACCGCGTGCGCCACCTCCCCAGTCCCAGAAGCCGATCCCCCCTCCAGCGCTGCCGCATACGGCCTAGAACCTTCTCAGCAATGCCGACGTCTCTCGGAAACCGAGGCAGCCGCTTGGTAACTGACACTTGCAGGGTTCAGGTAGGGTTCAGATACGCAGCCTCTAATTTGGTACCGACGAACTTGAGCCTCAAGCTAAATCCGGCAATGACAGCGCTATTATATCAATAGATCGGGATGCACTGGCAAAGTCGAACAAAACACTTCCAGATGCGCCGCTAAATCACATGAAAATCATTACTGACCACCGTAGACGCAAACGTCACGAACTAGAACGGGCTGAATACTCCCTAAAATGAGGGTAATGACTTAGTTGAGCATGAAAAAAAAAACAATAAGAGAGACAAAAGAGCGTAAGAGTCGGAAATTAGAGCGGGATGGCGTACCTCAGACAATTTCCTTAAGCGAAAATGTGCCTGCCATCATGGCAAATATAAACAATGGCGTAGAAATAACGGTGGCTAACCTTTCGTCTGCCCCATTATCTGTTTGCGAAATTATTCTACTTTCTAAAGGCCTCACATTCTTTCCGGCAAGTGGTAAATGTAATGAATTTCAATAATATCACGCTTTCAATAATAACAGCCTTCCCCGGGGCGTTAGGAAAAACGTGGTCGCTGCCTAATCAGAGGGACAGATACTGGGAAATGTATATATCTGCCGTCCAAAAAGATATCATAGTAGCATGCTCAAAATTAGAACGCTTTTGACACAACTTGTCGTATGAGGAGCGAGTCATTAGAGTGGCTGAGCTACCGATCAGATGTGGTAAAAAAAACCTGCGGATAAAGGTGGCGCAATAGTAATATTGGATAAAGTTGACCAGCAGAAAGAAGGATGGCGACAATAAGAAAATACGGACTTCAATATAGAATTTGCAGATGAACCCAGTAAATTGTTTAAATCAGAAATAAGCAGCGAATTAAGCTCAGTGCATAAGGAAGGAAAAATATATAGAGCTATAAAGCAGTGCAGCCGATTCAGCTAGCCTAGGTTGTTTTGATTTGCTTCCTCAAATCAACAATATTAACAACCCCGGTTGTGCCACTGCCTCAAGCAACGGCACGGTTAAATAAACGATTTCATGTGCCTTGGATTTTATATGTAAGGAAATAGTTTCGGCCATTCAGTCTTACATTAAGGACATCAAACAAATTTCTTTGCATAATAACTGGACTAGCGATCCCCAAATATAGCTTCCTGGTTACATCGCACGTTGTATTCCTATACACAAACTTACCACAAGCAGATGGCATTGACGCGAGAGTGAAGGAAAACACGCCTGTAAGTTTAGACGAGGATCGACGCTGTCAACACTATACTGCGGTTAGTATAACTAGGGTACAATTACTTCGAAATTGAGGGGAAACAGTTTCTACAGATAAGCGGAATGGCAATGGAAACAAAGACGGCTCCTAATTATCCGAACATTCTTATTGCATCGCCCGAAGAACCCTTTCTTGCGGCCAGATCTTTGAAGGCACTCATCTACAAAAGGTCCTTAGGCAACATACTCCTTATGTGGCACCGCGGCGAATGAATTCTAGTTAGATTTGTAGGACATATTAATTAAGCTCATCCATCAATCTCTTTCACACACGGTTGTTATAAATCAGCTCTAAATGTTCTTGATATTGCTGTACAAATTACAGATAATCGAATATTCACTACCTTATGTAAACACCCAACAGACCGCAAACAATACCTTCATTTCCAAAGCAGCCATTCACAACTTTGTAAGAAAGCCATCTCGTTTTACCGACATCATGTAGCGCGAAGGCACAATTGCACAGAAGAGGCACAGACCCCGTCACAGGCGCTACTTACTTTATTTCAAGGACAGTGAGAAGAGTATATATTCTCTTTCCCACACGAAGACGCACCTACCACTACCGACGGCGATTATCTTTTTAGCTTATTATTTTATTAGCTATTAGGCATTAGCTCACGCGCAGTTTCACATTTATTTTGTTGTAATCTCTTTAGCTCGCAACTTTCTCCCTCAGATGCTTTTGTCTTCGCTCTTAAAAGTTTTCCCGCTTTTCTCGTTCTTTGCACACGCACACACACACACAAACACACATTCATATGTATATGTATATATATATATATATATATATATATATAGATATATATATATATATATATATATATATATATATATATATATATATATATATATATGGTGCTTCAGCGCACACTTTCATAAATCTTCAAAAGTTGCCTGTGGCAGATATCACAATTCTAATTTATGAGCTGGTCTACTGGATGCGGCGGACAATACTTGCACAAAAAAACTGCCATGCAAAATTGACTAATAGTAAATATTCACTAATTACGTTTCGAACTAAATACATTATGGCCCATATTGCCATTTACAAATTATAGCCGTGGAGTTCGCAAGACTGATCTACTTGGAACGAATTTTCAAGATGACACCAGTTTCGAGATATAAATTCCCCAACTTTGCAGACAATGCAATGGCATTCCAGTTAATTTCTTAAGAAAACGTCGTCTCTAATAGAGGGAAAATGAGGCATCCACCCAAACGTAGCTAAGTGCTACAAAAGAAATCCATACGTGTTCCGTGAAAGAACAGCTTCGCAGTTGAAGAAAAATTCGTCCTGGTCCGGCACCCGGGACCACCGCCTTTCCGGGGCAGCCGCTCGACCATCTGAGCTAACCAGACGGCTAGCAGATAGCAGGCAAAGTCGAATTTATCAGCCACTCAGAAGCAAAGGCGTAATAGTTTTGCGGAAGCCCTCAAGGTGGAGAGAAGTAATATCCCGGACCAGGACCATTCGCACACTAACTACTGCAGAACAGAAGTACTCGATTAACAGAGCAGGAATTTCTATCAGTAGCTTGGGCCGTACAAAAATTCCGGCCGTCGGTTGGGCGGTACATAACTCCGCAGTAAAACGTTTCAGTGTGCACATCCGTGAGTTTATTATGTGGCATCCGCAGGGGTCGAAGCGTGAGCCAGCAGCGCTGCTTGCTTGCTCAGAGAAATTCGTTCAGTTTCGCCAAAAAATAAAAACCACGCAGTGCAGCTGTTACACAAAGTTCATTCTTCCTAGTCACACAGTCGAGCGTTTGAGGCGTACAAGCGCGAGCGCGCGCGCTACTTCATCTATGCGTGCGGATACAGCGTTTCGCCGTCCTCGAGCCGACGTCGGCTGCGTGCGAAGGCCTCAGAAGCGTTGCCTCAGCCGGGAGACCATCACGGCATGGTCAGCTGTCTTCCCTCTGCACAAACGGAAACAGCACAAACGGACGCATCTGCAGGTCAAACGTGTGCGCTCGCATGCACTCGAAGCAAATCCTTTAACTGAGGATCGCACAGGCCCAGTACTGGACCTTTTTACGCTTCTCTTCTTGTCACATTATCATACCAAGTGTCATTTTTATTTCTCTCTCTCTCTCTCTCTGTATCTATCGGTCCCCCTTCGTTGTTCTCTTCCGCTTCCAACGTATAATATTATGCGGTACCATCTATAAATGTAAAACAGGCGGTATAAAAAGGCGACAACAGCTAATTTACTGATCAATGGCGCTGATTAGCGAGTCAAATTGATTTATTTTGGCCTAGAATTTACTATAATGCGCAGGATGCGCGACAATTTTCTTAACAATTCTTCACTGGCACAGGAAAGCGTACCGCATAACCTAGATGACTTATGTCAATATTTTCTCGTAAAAAAAAATTTATACTTCGAAGATCCCATTCCGTTTTAGCGGGGAAAAAAGATAGAAAGGTGAAAGTTATTTATGGGGTCTATATATAGACAAAGACATAATATAGCGCCAGATTAAATTTCTTTTTAGTCGAGCAGTGCGCATTTGCTAATAAAAAGATTGGGAACTGTTTTATTATGGAGCGAACACTATTGTACTGCTTCTGAGTTACGGCTCAGCTGTGATATGACGCCTGAGACGACCTTCTACCTCAGCAAGGTCGGCAGTTTGGCCCTTCGGTTGACATCCGTTGTGCTTCGGCTGCGCAACGGGGCATAAGCAAACATAAAGAAAGGGGGCAGGCGACAAATGACATTTCTATATGAATAACGGAAAACAAATACAGCACGACAGCGTGTGCGCACATATGCATTCAAAGTAAAGATGGCTTTAAAAATTTATTTCATACCCAGAACGAATGACACTGTTGCCAAATTATCAGAGTTTCTTGCCAATGGTGGAAACGCTCGCACAATCTCGAGAATACGCACAGTTATTTTTTTGCCTCTATATGTAGTTAACACCGACGTGTGCGCAAATAAAACCGCGTACAATCGGTGCAGAGATGCGAACAGGGTATTATACTTTCAATCTGTTGTAATGTTCGCCCAGCCGCTCATTTAGGCAACACGCTCTTCGCCCAGTCGAAACAATTCCGAATGAGAGGGGTGTATGGATGCACACAACACATGCAACCACAGGAGACGAAATAATTTCTGTGCTTCACATCGCAATGACCACCAGCCGAGATGTCCTGCAGCAAATATTAAAGACGCCACTTACCTCTGCATTCGCTTGGCTAATATTTTGGCCACGTGCGCTTCAAGATTAAGGAGCACCGATAGCAACGAGAATCCCAGCCATATTCCGATGTATCCTCCGAAATAGCCGAACGCTTCTACTATCTGCAGTTTACAAGAGAAAGGGGGAAAACGAAAGTAAGGTGTATAAATTGGCCAAATAAACAGCCGCACTCCCTCAGACTGAAGTGTACCCGAAATCGTTCTCAGGCAGGATCCCTCACACTCATGGGCTAACTCACATTCACGGAATCGTGAGTTCAGACTAAGATCCTTGTGACTGTGATGGAATTTGAAGAAGTTACAGTGACTTTTCACCTCCGGAAAGCGAGTTGCGCCCAAGCGTATAGCTGCTATTGCTTTTTGCGCATTGCGCGTAGCAGGCACGTACCCAGGGGGGGGCCCGGGGGGGCCCGGGCCCCCCCCCCGAAATCAGATGGCATACCCCCCCCCCCCCCCCACCCACGCCACCACTCCTCACACATTCCTAAAGCGCTGCCAGATCAATGTTGAGACTTGGCAGCTATTCATCGGTCAGCATTATGCTGCCTTTTTCACTCCTTTTGGATGGCGGTAGTTATCAGCATCTCTTGGGATGTGAAGGCCAGTTTTCTCATAGATTCGGCGCCCGCGAGATTAACTCGAGATGCGTTCATTTGTCACCATCCATTCAACTGTCACGCGCATAGCTGCTGCTTTTGTTAGTTCAACCTTCTTGGTTTGGGCTCATCCTGGGACCACGAAAGGGATGCGGCTGTTAGTCAGCTGGTCTGTACTCTCGTGGAACGAGTTGCGGGCGGAGAAAACGCCAATTGCGTTTAACTTTTCCTTTTGCTTCATTATTTCCTTGAATGACAGCTCGTCGCGACGCTGGCAGATGCCCGGAATCATATACACGTGATATGGGTTAGATAAGGTGGGAAATAAAATAATGTGAAACAGCGTCCATCACAAAAACCTGCAATAACCCTCAAACCCATAATCAAGATGACTGTCGCCCGTTACCTCGTCTGGTTTTTCCCTAATTGTATAGCACTTTTCATGCAAAATTGGCAACTGGAAACAAAAATCGCAAGGAGTTGAGAAATCGAGCGATCTACTAAGGGAGAGAGCCATCGCAACAACCAAACTGCAAGGAAAAGCGAATTTAACAACAAATCTAACAAATATAACCGTTGCTTCATAAAATATTTATGGATCAACATATTTTTATTTAAATAGGAAGTAGTGAAAACGCCGTCGGAAGCGGAGAACAATTACGTGTTTTGAATGACGCTTCTACAGTTATCGGTCGAACCGCCTCACGTAGCCACTTCTCTATTGTGCTTATGTGGGTGTTTTTCTAACCTTTCGCGGTGGGCGCAGTATGTCTACAATCGCAGTATCCTGCGCTCTACGCGGTTGTATGGGACTGGCGGCCACACAGCGGTACGCAACTTCCCAAATAACAACACGAGTCGTTTTCGCACTTGGAGCAGTAAACGAGGAATCCAAAAGAACTGTGATTGTTCCGCAAATATATATTTCGCTGTAATTCTTCCAGAGCTAATACAAAAAATGCTACTATAGTCGGAGACAACTTAAGTCTACAGTGAAGCCTCGCCCACGCCCTCATTACAACCAGCAGCTTCCACGAGGCTGCAAATAATCCCTACTTCAAACTTTTCCTGTTGCCCAAATAAGGCGGTAACCACAAAAAAGTAAAATTATTAGCGCTTAATTTTACACGTTTTCCCTCGCCTATTAATGACGAAAGCCTAATTCTTTATTGAACTGAAATGATTGCTTCGCTGCAACTATTTATTGTCAAGCTTCACTTCAGTTGGTAGAAAAGTTTCATGAGTAAACCGGCTCAGCAGTGAAAAGAACTGTACCGCAGACTTTTGAAGAGTGAAATATACTCAGACTCCGTACACTTTGTCCATGTCTGTTGCATACCTCATTGGTTCCGCCGATGGAAAAACTCTTCAAGAACAGCGGACGATCCGGAGCTATCAAGCACGACGCCATTTTGATAAGGCCGCATGACGATGATTTTGTTTGTTTCTGTGATTAACTGGCGGAGTAATATTGCTACATGCGTGTGGTATTTGTTTGAACGAGGCGCGTGGGTGCCATCACTCCAGAAAAGAGGAGGAAGAACGAACTGGGCTCGCGCTGTGAATCTAACCGGTCAGCGCTGCAAGCGTTATAGTAAATATAATAGTCTCACTGACTCGTCTTTCGCGTAAGAATATCTACAGAGGTTCTACAGCTACCTTAATTCTACACAAGAAAAGCACGGTGATACCTATAGAGAAAGGGGTCAGACAGGGAGACACAATTTCTCCAAAGCTATTCACTGCTTGCTTAGAAGAATTCAAGCTATTAAGCTGGGAAGGCTTAGGAGTAAAGATCGATGGCGAATATCTCAGCAACCTTTGGTTTGCCGATGACATTGTTCTATTCAACAACAATGCAGACGAGTTACAACAAATTATTGGAGACCTTAACAGAGAGAGTGTAAGAGTGGGGTTGAATATTAATATGCAGAAGATAAAGATAATGATAAATAGCCGGGCAAAGGAACAAGAGATCAGTATCACCAGTGGGCCTCTGGATAAAGTGAAGGAGCACGCTTACCTAGGTCAATTAATCACAGGGAACCCTGATTATGAGAAGGAAATTCACAGAAGAATAAAAATGGGTTGGATCGCATACGGCAGACATTGCCAGCTCCTGACTGGAAGCTTGCCATTATCATTGAAAAGAAAGATGTGCAATCAGTGCATTTTGCCAGTGTGGACATACGGGGCAGAGAGTCGGAGACTGACAAAGATGTTTGAGAGCAAGGACCACGCAAAGAGCGATGGAACGAAGATTGCTAGGCATAACATTAAGATACAGAAAGACAGTTGTTTGGATCAGAGAGCAAACGGGTATAGACGATATTCTAATTGACATCAAGAGGAAAAAATGGAGCTGGGCAGGTCATGTAATGCGCTGGTTAGATAACCGTTGGACCATTAGGGTTGCAGAATGGGTACCAAGAGAAGGAAAACGCAATCGAGGATGACAAAAGACTAGGTGGAGCGATGAAATTAGGAAATTCGCGGGCGCTAGTCGGAATCGGTTGGCGCAGGACAGGGGTAATTGGAGATCGCAGGGAGAGGCCTTCGTTCTGCAGTGCTTAAAACAGGCTGATGATGATGATGATGATGACGACGACGACGACGACGACGACGACGACGACGATGATGATGATGATGATGAAGGTGGTGGGCCCCCCCCCGAAAAAAAATCCTGGGTACGTGCCTGGCGCGTAGAATGTTTTTTTTTAAAGCTTTGATTATGTGTAAGTATGGCGGTTTTTTAAGGCTTATTCATTATTTAGTTTGCTTTATTTCCATTTTTCGATTTTTATGGAGTGTAAAGTACCTAGGAAAGAAGATAAGGCACTGTTAAAAAGAAAGCACATTCATTATTTCAAGCAGTTTGGTAATGCACTATTCGCTCTATTCATTTTCTCTTATTATCATTCTTCCTCTTCTGGAATCTCCTGGGAACGCCAAACACGCGCCTTCTGCCGGACTTGTTCAGCTCGTGCCCTGCGATTGGCGACGGCTTCCAGGTTGGTACACTCGGCCACTCGCGCTCGGCCTGCCGCCGCTTGCGTCGCTACTCCAGGGCGCACACGTGACATTATCGTTGCTGCTGAACAGCTGTGCGCATACTACATCGGTGCTACACACATTCGTCTGAGCAGAACAGACAGTAGTATGAACACCGAGCTAAACCAACGCCTCCTAGATAACACAAGGCCGCTGCACTTCGATCCGTGACGTCATGCTACCTTGCCCGACTGCCATATTATCTAATGGGGACGCTGCCGATCGAGCCGCGGTGGTTTTGGCGTCATCGCCTTCGTCACGCTGGGCTTGGCAATGGAAATTTCGGTCCAAGTAGCATGATGTCACAAATCGGAGTGCACAGGCCTGCTATTTAGGAGGCACTGGCTAAACCCATCTTATCTTTCTTTGGGCGCTGACCAAGGCCATCAGTTTTCCTTCGGTTTCGTCTCGTGCATCGTCGAGACGCGACGCCCATACAATGGGGCTGGCGGCGCCCATGATCAAGCCTGCGCTTCTAGACGCCTTCAGAAAAAAGCCAAACCTTTGTTAGGAGCTCGGTTTAGCGCAGGCAATAATACATGTTTTGACATGTTGAGAACGAAGAGCTGAATG
This sequence comes from Dermacentor albipictus, assembly GCF_038994185.2. Classification (NCBI taxonomy): domain Eukaryota; kingdom Metazoa; phylum Arthropoda; class Arachnida; order Ixodida; family Ixodidae; genus Dermacentor; species Dermacentor albipictus. The sequence continues at coordinate 3,793,292 of NW_027225578.1, forward strand.
GCTTTGTTCCACAGTAAAACAGGAGAAGTTCTGTGATAGGCCAACCCGACGACATGGTGACCACAGGAGCATCCAGGCATCTAGCGCAAACTTAACGTCGCGATGGCACCGGTCGTACCGCTCTTTTGGCAGATGCTGCGACGCTAATAAACAAGATCCGGCGACATGACGCGTCATATAAGCGCGATCGATGACTTCACGAGCGTACTCAGTGGCACAGAAGTAGGATCGATCGTGCCAAAGGGCTAAGTGGGGTCGCAACCCTACAAAAGATAAAATGGTGAATATCCTGCGGTGTCATGTCAGGACGAATTATACGCGAATGTCACGTAGGCCAGTGTGGCGTTCCATTCGCGTTGATTGTTGGAAACGTACATCGACAGCTCTCTGCGAGTGTTCGGTTGAGACGATCCATAAGACTGTTCGTTTGTTGATGGTAGGCGATGGACAGCTTGTGCTCCGTGCTACAAGAGCGGAGGAGGGCGTCCAGAACTCGAAATCAGAACGAGTGGCCGCGGTCTGTAAGTAACTGTAGAGGTGCAGCGTGCTGAAGAATAAACGTCGTGAAGGAGAAAATCGGCGACGTCAGTAGCGCAACTAGTCGGCAACGCCTTTGTTATCGCGTAGCGTGTCGCGTAATCAGTAGCGACAGCGATCCACTTATTCCCTCTAGTCGTCACCGGAAAAGGGCCAAGCAGGTCAAGGCCCACGCGAAAGAAAGGTTCAGGGGGAACTTCAATTGGATGGGGTCGACCGACAGGTGGCAAGGGAGGTTTCTTCGGCCGCTGACACAATTAGCAAGTTGCGACATACCGACGCACAGAGCGGTAATGACCCGGCCAGAAGAACTGGCGTCGTACGCGGTCATACGTACTCATAACTCCAAGGTGTCCCGCCGTCGGTGCATCGTGAAGTTGTTCGAGAAAGGCGGATAGCAGATGACGAGGAAGAACAAGGAGCAACTCAGGGCCGTCAGGGTTGATATTGCGGCGGTACAGGATGCCATCATGCAGCACGAACTTGGGGCACGTGCCATCGGTGCCGCCATATTTCACTCTGGCGATGAAGGACTGCAAGGATGCGTCGCGTTGTTGTCCAGCGCGCATGTCGGTGATGTCAGCCAATGCCATCACGCAGGTCATCGGATTATGCGGGGCAGGATAGGGAGGATGCACGGGGTGATGAGAGAGGCAGTCAGCGTCCTTGTGCAGACGTCCAGACTTATGGTTGACAATAAATGAAAATGCCTGGAGGCGCAGAACCCAGCGACCAAGGCGTCCTGTCCGGTCCCGGACAGAAGACAGCCAGCAGAGTGCGGGGTGGTCTGTAACGACCGAAAACGTGTGGCCGTACAAATATGACCGGAACTTGGAGACAGCCCAAACTAAAGCCAAGCACTCCCGCTCTGTGATGGAGTAATTTCTCTCGGCAGGCGATAGCAGGCGGCTGGCGTAAGCTATCACGCACTCGGTACCATGCGGTTATTGGGCGAGAACAGCGCCGATGATGATGATGATGATGATGATGATGATGATGATGATGATAGCAACTTTATTGTACCGCCAGATAAGGAGGTCCCTACTCCCCGTCCCCGGCACACAGGCCTTAGGGACGGGGGCCGGAACCTCCGCGATTAGAAGCAAGCAAAGAGGTCTTGACTCTTCGCGGCTTCTTCCGCCAGGCGGATGGCGTGTTGCTGTGGAGTAGGGTCCTCGCTCCGCAGCAGGGCTTCCCAGGCCTCTCTACAATTTATGTTTGCTTTAGCCCCCGGTGAGCTAGCGCATTCCCAGATTATGTGATAGAGGGTCCCTCTCGCCCCACAGTGTTTGCACTTATCGGTTTCTCTGTCATGCATAACATGGTATGCCCAGACCGGGTTTACGAAGTTCCCAGCTTGCAGGCGCCGCCATGCGACGGCCTCTCTATTGTTTAGATTTTATCCGGTTGTGGCACCAGTCTCCTGCGTAGCCGATAATTTTCGACAATCTCCGTATAATTTTGCAGACGCTCGTCCATGTTCCGGCAGTCGGGCGGTTCCACAGCCACCCAGAAGTAGAGAGTTCGGGCTAACTCGTGGGCCGCCTCGTTGCCAGGAACGGACGTGTGTGCAGGGGTCAAAATCCCATGACCGCTTGCGTCAGTGTGGACTTCGGTCGGTGCAGATGGATTAAAGTGGGCAAGTATGGGAGGGGTGGTCAGAAACCCGATGAGAACGGTGAACGCGTGAGCCTGCTCCGTGCTCCATCAGAATGGCGTGTTCTTCTTTAGACAATCTGTCAAAGGCCGAGCAACGTCGGCGAAGTTTTTGACGAAGCGGCGAAAGTAAGAACACAGGCCGACGAAGCAGCGCACGTAAGAAGCAGAACGCGTGGCACAGGGAAATTGCGTATGGCGCGAACTTTTCAGGATGTGGTTGGACACCGGAAGCGTTAACGTAGTGTCCCAACACGGTTATCTGACGGCGCCCGAACCGACACTTCGTGGAGTTCAGTTATAGAGGCCGGCATTTCGGAAGACCGCAAGAATTGCAGCGAGTCGGGTAAGGTGGCGGCCGAAAGCGGAGAAAAAAAAAATAACTTCGTTGAGGTAACAAAGACAGCTGGTCCATTTGTAGCCTCGCACAAGAGAGTCCATCATGTGTTCAAATGTCACAGGAGCATTAAATAGGCCAAAGGGCATGACTTTGAGCTGATATAAGCCATCCGGCGCGATGAAGGTCGTCTTCTCGCTGTCAATTTCATCAACTGAAATCTGCTAGTAGTCGGATCGCAGATAGATGGGCGAGAAGTGCTAAGCCTCATGCAAGCACTCCAAGGCGTCATCGATGCGTGGTAGTGGGTAGACGTCTTTTCGCGTGATCTTGTTTAAGCGGCGATAATCGACGCAAAAACGCCAGGTACCATCTTTCTTTTTCACAAGGACGACAGGCGAAGCCCGAGGGCTGGCTCATGGCTCGATGACAACACTGCGGAGCATTTCGTCCACTTTTGATTGGATGACTCGACGTACAGCATGCGATACACGATAGGGACGCCGACGAATAGGATTCGTTTCTCCAGTGTTTATACGGTGGTGAACATCAGATGTTTGGCCTAAAGGCCGGTCGCCGAAACCAAAGATGTGACGGTACGATTCGAGGAGGAGACGTACGTCAGTGGCCTGACGTACGTTCTGTGTATCAGTACCACTGACATCGCGTTACAGAAATGTCATATACCAGATTTAAAAACTCATAAAAAGGCGAAAGCTAGCTGTAGTAAAAGCCACAAAATAAGTTGCAGAATTAGGTGCTAAGAAAGTTTTCGACGGATTGAACTTTAGATTTAGATTTAGATAAACTTGAAAGTTGATGAATATTTAAACTAATTAATTTAGTGCACATGATGAAATAGCTGAATAGGAGCCCGTTGCATAAAGCAGAAAGGAATCCTGATGAAAATTTAGCGCTAACACCGCTTACACTAGCACCAGTAGCGAGATATCATTCCTACACAGGCATATGAATTCAATGGTGCCCAAGTATATTTATTTACAAAAAACAGTCCTCGTGCGACACTGGACAAAGCTGGGCGGAACAACGTCATACTTTGAGGACCAATGTCTCAATAGTGGTGCCAGTCTGAGGTTGTCTCCTAAGTAGACATGTCGGGGCACTGATTGGCTTCAATTATGAAGCTGCAGCCTGTGCCACAAAGAAATAAAGGTTTTAAAATGAAGAAAAAAAAGAAAGAGGACTACTTCCGTTGCGCTGTCCTTAAAAAAATTAGCTATTCCCATTTCAAGCTGATGGTAGAGTAAAGGCGTTTCGAGAGGGACGAATGCTAAAGGTTGGTGAGTGAACATGGGCAAGCAGGGTGGTCATCTTTCGTACCGAAGGTGCCAGACCCAAATAAGCAATTAAAGGGCCACTAGGTCGCATTTCTTCAGCCGAGCCCATTATTTCGCGCACCGTAGTAAACAGTACTTTTGATGATGCCAAGGACTGGAAAATGTGCACACCAGTCAGCTGACGGGTGATCGTGTTTGCCAGTATCGCTCGGCAAACACACATCTGAAGCGTCTGCCGGTGACCACCTTCAAGGGGCCCCCGCGGTTGTGATGCTCCTCTTCACCGTTCCTATATACGTACCCTCGTCCACAGCCCATTTCCTACGCAACGAAAATTGGTGCATTGCGTCGAGCAAAACGGCTTAAGAGGAAGCTTTAGCTCGGGTCATCATCATCATCATCATCAGCCTGGTTATGCTCACTGAAGTGAAAAGGCCTCTCCCATATTTCTCCAAGAACCCCGGTCATGTACTAATTGTGGTCATGTCGTCCCTGCAAACTTCCTAATCTCATCTGCCCACCTTTCTGCCGCCCCCTGCTACGCTTCCCTTCCCTTGGAATCCAGTCCGTAACCCTTAATGACCATCGCTTATCTTCCCACCTCATTACATGTCCTGCCCATTTCTTTTTCTTAATTTCAACTAAGATGTCATTAACTCGCGTTTGTTCCCTCACCCAATCTGCTCTTTTCTTATTTCTTAACGTTACACCTATCATTCTTCTTTCCATAGCACGTTGCGTCGTCCTCAGTTTGAGTAGAACCGTTTTCGTAAGCCTCCAGGTTTCTGCCCGTAGGTGAGTACTGGTAAGATACAGCTATTATACACTTTTCTCTTGAGGGATAATGGCAACCTGCTGTTCATGATCTGAGAATGCCTGCCAAACGCACCCCAGCCCATTCTTATTCTTCTGATTATTTCCGTCTCATGATCCGGATCCGCCGTCACTTCCTGCCCTAAGTAAACGTATTCCCTTACCACTTCCAGTGCCTCGCTACCTATTGCAAATTGCTGTTCTCTTCCGACACTGTTAAACATTACTTTAGTTTACTGCAGATTAATTTTCAGACCCACTCTTCTGCTTTGCCTCTCCAGTTCAGTGAGCATGCATTGCAATTCGTCCCCTGAGTTACTAAGCAAGGCAATATCATCAGCGAATCGCAAGTTACCAAGGTATTCTCCATCAACTTTTATTCCCGATTCTTCCCAATCCGGGTCTCTGAATACCTCCTGCAAACACACTGTGAATAGCATTGGAGAGATCGTATCGCCGTGTCTGACGCCTTTCTTTATTGAGATTTTGTTGCTTTCTTTATGGAGGACTACGGTGGCTGTGGAGCCGCTATAGATATCATTCAGTATTTTTACATGCGGCTCGTCTACACCCTGGTTCCGTAATGCCTCAACGACTGCTGAGGTTTCGACAGAATCAAACGCTTTCTCGTAATCAATGAAAGCCATATATAAGGGTTGGTTATATTCCGCCCATTTCTCTATCACCTGATTGATAGTGTGATAATAATGATCTATTGTTGAGTAGCCTTTACGGAATCTTGCCTGGACGTTGGTTGACAGAAGTCTAAGGTGTTCCTGATTCTATTTGCGATTACTTTAGTAAATACTTTGTAGGCAACTGACAGTAAGCGGATCGGTCTATAATTTTTCAAGTCTTTGGTGTCCCCTTTCTTATGGATTAGGATTATGTAAGTGTTCTTCCAAGGTTCCGGTACGCTCGAGGTCATGAGGCATTGCGTATACAGGTTGGCCAGTTTCTCTAGAACAATCTGCCCACCATCCTTCAACACATCTGCTTTTACCTGATCCTCCCCAGCTGCCTTCCCCCTTTGAATATCTCCCAAGGCTTCCTTTACTTCTTCCGGCGTTACTTGTGGTATTTCGAATTCCTCTAGACAATTTTTTCTTCCATTATCGTCGTGGGTGCAACTGGTACTGTATAAATCTCTATAGAACTCCTCAGCCACTTGAACTATCTCATCCATATTAGTAATGATATTGCCGGCTTTGTCTCCTAATGCATACATCTGATTCTTGCTAATTCCTAGTTTCTTCGTCACTGCTTTTAGGTTTATTCCGTTCCTGAGAGCATGTTCAATTCTATCCATATTATACTTCCTTATGTAGCTGTCATACGCTTGTTGATTAACTTCGAAAGTTCTGCCAGTTCTATTCTAGCTGCAGGGTTAGAGGCTTTCATACATTGGTGTTTCTTCATCAGATCTTTCATCTCCTGCGATAGCTTACTGGTGTCCTGTCTAACGGAGTTACCACCGACTTCCATTGCACACTCCTTAATGATGCCCACAAGATTGTCGTTCATTGTTTCAACACTAAGGTCCTTTTCCTGAGTTAAAGCCGAATACCTGTTCTGTAGCTTGATCTGGAATTCCTCTATTTTCCCTCTTACCGCTAACTCATTGATCGGCATCTTATGTACCAGTTTCTTCCGTTCCCTCCTCAGGTCTAGGCTAATTCGAGTTCTTAGCATCTTGTGGTCAGTGTTAGCGCAGAGTATGAAGTCTATTTCATTTCAAGTCTCGCCGTTCGGGATCCTCCACGTCCACTTTCGGCTATCCCGCTCGCGGAAGAAGGTATTCATTATCCGCATATTATTCTGTTCCGCAAACTCTACTAATAACTCTCCCCTGCTATACCTAGTGCCTATGCCATATTCCCCCACTGCCTTCTCTCCAGCCTGCTTCTTGCCTACCTTGGCATTAAAGTCGCCCATTAGTATAGTGTATTTTGTTTTCACTCTACCCATCGCCGATTCCACGTCTTCATAGAAGCTTTCGACTTCCTGGTCATCATGACTGGATGTAGGGGCGTAGACTTGTACGACCTTCAATTTGTACCGCATGTTAAGTTTCACAACAACACTTGCCACCCCCTCGTTAATGCTATAGAATTCCTGTATGTTACCAGCTATATTCTAATTAATCAGAAATCCGAATCCTAGTTCTCGTCTCTCCGCTAAGCCCCGGTGGCACAGGACGTGCCCGCTTTTTAGCATATGCTTCTTTTGGCCTCCTAACTTCACTGAGCCCTATTATATCCATTTCACTCCCCCCTAATTCCTCCAATAGCACTGCTAGACTCGCCTCACTAGGTAACGTTCTAGCGTTAAACGTTGCCAGGTTCATATTCCAATGGCGGCCTGTCCGGAGGGTGCTCCTATCTAAATACATGCAAAAGGAGAATTCGTTTTTTTCGGCAACCAATGCACAAAATTTGACGAGGTTTGTTGCATTTAAAAGAAAAACTTAAAATCTAGGCACCGTTTGTTTCGAATTTTTGTCAATTTTTTATTAAAAATTAGCAAACATAAAAAATTTTCGAAAAACGAAACTATCAAGTTCACAACTCTGTAACTCAACAACAAAAAAGATAACATAATTCTGTGACTTGCATCTAATCATACATCTAAAGCGGACAAAATTGATGTGTTACACATCAATATAAAAAAAAAATTAGTAATAGGGAAATATAACTTTTGCAGTACCCTTGCAACCAACGTTCAAACTCACATAAGATGTAAAATGACATATCAAATTTGTCCGCTTTGAATGATTTAATGGATGCCGTTCACAGAACCGCGATATCGGTTCTTGATGCAGAGCTATGAATTTGTAAACTTCCTGCTTGTATTTTTTTTTCAAACGGTTATATATTTGAACATCTTTCAGAAAATTCAAGCCCTAGATCGAAATTCCGCTTCCAACAGTCACTATAATTTAGCTTTCTCTTTCAAATGCAACAAATTTTATAAAAATCGGTCCAGGAGTTATCTCATGAAAACGTTATTGCCTTTTACATGTATTTGAATAGGGAGTTGGCTCCGAGCTAAAGCTTCCTCTTAAAAGCAAAAACAAGCATGAATGTTTGCGTATGCTCTTTATGTGGTTCTGCTGGACTCAGGTATGCAGTACTCGTGAAAATATCTTTCAACCAAGAGGCCAGATATCTCGCGTGGTCAGAGTCGGTGTGCCTTCTTCCTCAACACATTGACGGCTCCTGTAAAGGTCGCTTTTCCCCCAATGTAGTATTAATGCGACAAGACCCGCATGATCAACGGAATAATGGAAGGGGCTGCGAGATCCTGCCAGCTTTGCGTGAAGACAATCGATACAATTGCTGGTGTCTAAAAATTTGATTGTCTCACGAAAAGCATCGCTGAAGACCTTTCTAAGAATAAAATCGTTGGAGAATCGCTATCGCTCAGTCACTTGGGAAGTTGCTTCCCAACGCTCGGTAATCAAGGGTCGCTAATAGTCGATGTTTTATGCGAAGCATATTACTAGAGCTCAACCCAGCTCCTCAGGCGCGGCGGTGTTGCCTTCAATACCACGTGACACCGTGACGTCACGACAGAGGAGAAACGGGGCTCCAACTCGCGCCGTCGCTCGAGAGCTCAACCCAGCTCCTCAGGCGCGGCGGTGTCGCCTTCAATACCACGTGACACCGTGACGTCACGACAGAGGAGAAACGGGGCTCCAACTCGCGCCGTCGCTCGCGGCGTCGCCCCCCGCATCGGACGCGGTGAGCGTCGAGCAACGCAGCGTTCGGCGCGACAACGATTTATTCATGAAGTGCAACGCCGCAGACACCGACACCGACGACACCGGCTTTTCTGGGACACGAGCTCCTTAACGCTGTCGCGTTAAAATAAAGGCTAGTATGCTTCGCATCCTGGGCGTAACCTTCGCTAAGCCACAGCCATTTTTATTAGAATAGCATGAACTAACATCTTTAATTGTCATGTCGTGCACGGATGAGACAGGGGGCATCTTGTTGGAAGATACATTGAGCAACTGGAGTGAACTTTTGTTATGCGCCAATTGCGTAATGAATAACTAAATTTAATTATGAAAATTTCCGGATATTTCCCTAAGGAATCGAGTGTTGACTGAAACATTGTCGAGCGCGTTCTTTCCATGGAACTCTGAAGAAAGCTGACAACATGGGAAAAACTTATGCCGCTGCCTCCACGCATGAAATTAAGGCGTTCTCAAACAAGGTTTCAACGAACAAGGCCCGCAGGCTGGCTACGAAGAAACGATTGAAAGAGTTTCAACCATCCATAGTGGCTGGCTAAGTGGCTATGGTGTTTCGCTGCTAAGAACGAGGTCACGGGATGAAATTCCGGCCGTGCCGGCCACATTTCAATGGGGGCGAAATGCACAAAACGACAATGCACCGTGCATTGAGCGTACGCTAAGGAAACCTCTAGCGGTCAAAATTAACCCGGAGTCCTCCGCTACCGCGTGTCTCATATTGAGATGGTGGTTTTGGCCCGTAACACCTAAGAATTTAATTTTAGTTGACAGAGTTTCGATCAATTTTGCCCTCCAGCTTATCGCATGCCATCTGCAGCCGCAGATGCAAGCGATAAGCTGGATATGTAGTGGCTGACGTTGGTTATCTGGCTTGTTTTAGCAGGTCCTGTCGTTTGTTGAAACTGGCCTATGGAGACCTCATTCCGTCCGAGAATTTTTTTTTTGAGCACACAAATACACGAAGCCTTTGTTGGAAATAAGAGCCTCTTGTTGACTTGCTCATTCCGTCCTTGATATGCTGCGGCTATCACGACTGACCGGCTCCTGTTCTTGTACAAACCACTCTAACGTACGAATTGCTTTCCGAGTTGCGGACTGGGAGCCCGTATTTACAAAAAAAGATTCTTTAACTAGATTGTGGGGAAGGGGAGTAGAACGGGAAACAGCACGTACAAACAAAAAGCTTCAACTTGGCACTAGGTGCGCAAGCGTTAAGTGACGTCCTCCTTTTCTACTTCCCGTGATTCCTACGGCAATAAAAAAGGGGGAGGGGAGCGGAGGAGAGGATTCAGTGAGTGACAGAATAATTAATTCCAAAAGTGCACTAATCGAGAGTTCATCAATGCGCTCTACACACTTCTGATTGACGCCTGGGTCCTGTTATGCGGAGCTATTTCTTTTAGACTACACAGATTTTTTTTTTCATAGAAAGTCCATGAGCATAGGGAAGGTTCGCTGATGGTTCGCTAATGATATTGCCTTGCTTAGTAACTCAGGGGACCAACTGGAATGCATGCTCGCTGACCTGGAGAGGCAAAGCCGAAGGGTGGGTCTAAAAATTAATCTGCAGAAAATTAAAGTAATATTTAACAGTCTCGGAAGAGAACAGCCATTTACGATAGGTAGTGAGGCACTGGAAGTGGTAAGGGAATACATCTACTTAGGACAGGTAGTGACTGCGGATCCGGATCATGAGACTGAAATAATCAGAAGAATAAGAATGGGCTGGGGTGCGTTTGGCAGGCATTCTCAGATCATGAACAGCAGGTTACCATTATCCCTCAAGAGAAAAGTTTATAACAGCTGTGTCTTACCAGTACACACGTACGGGGCAGAAACCTGGAGGCTTACGAAAAGGGTTCTACTTAAATTGAGGACGGCGCAACGAGCTACGGAAAGAAGAATGATGGGTGTAACGTTAAGAAATAAGAAAAGAGCAGATTGGGTGAGGGAACAAACGCGAGTTAATGATATCTTAGTTGAAATCAAGAAAAAGAAATGGGCATGGGCAGGACACCTAATGAGGAGGGAAGATAACCGATGGTCATTAAGAGTTACGGAATGGATTCCAGGGGAAGGGAAACGTAGCAGAGGGCGGCAGAAAGTTAGGTGGGCGGATGAGATAAAGAAGTTTGCAGCGACAACATGGCCACAATTAGTACATGACCGGGGTAGTTGGAGAAGTACGGGAGAGGCCTTTGCCCTGCAGTGGGCGTAACCAGGCTGATGATGATGATGATGATAAAACAAGTCGATTTACCAGTATTCCTCAAACGGATACAGGTAATGTGGTTAATTAAAAAGCTGCGTTCTCGCCATGTTGCCGGCGTGCCATACAAGCTTGAGCCGACTGCCCTGGCCAACAAGAAAAAAAAACATATCTGTTAATGGATCTTTCAACGAAGTTTATGTAGTTCAAGGCACGCACGAAAGAAAAAGAAGTACAGAAGGGTGTTAGAAACATCATCATACTTATGTCCTGAGTGTAGTACCCAAAGTATTTTTTTTTAATGCCCATGGAGATGTAGTCGTTATAGCTTGACTTGTAAGGGGAAGGCAATCGCTCCACTTTCTCCTGTGTACGACAGAAACCACAATAATGATGGCTGTTTCGCATGTGGGTATTCCCAACGTTACTCGACTAGTAACGTTGGGTCTTCGGTTTACACTCCCGTTCCTGCAACTGTGCAAGCCCTTCAGTTGGGCGCGCGCGCGCGCCAATGAATGCATCCCGAACACAAGCGTCACTGAAGTGTCACTTAGGTAATTAGGAAGTTTTGCGTTGTTCTACCAAGTGATAGAAAATTGTAACATGAAGGCGAAAAAAAAATTGATGTCTTGGCATCGCAAAGCTATACACCAGGTCGATAAGAGACACCGTACTGCTAGAAGACTCAAGCTAGCGGGGGATCTTTTAAACGCATCCTTAGAAGCTAGCGTATTGTATACAGATCTTGAAGGCATATTCGGAGAACCTAACACGCGTATAGATTATGGCAATACACACTCCTTAACACTACAAATCTTCTAGAACTTATCCGCAGCAACTTACAAGGCGCGTTGCCAAAACGGGTTTTCTATGAGGATGCAAAATTTCCGCACAGAAGGAACAAAGAGAAATGACGGGAAGGTTTTTGTTTACAATATTCACGCAAAGAAGGAAAAGCATGTAGCAACAACAGCTAGCTGCAAAGTTAATACACAGATTTACAGCACGTCAGAACGATCGTATATGCGTCCATTCCTTTTGTCTGCATCTTCAGTGAGTCTATCTTGCTTATTTTCGTTTGTAATCCCGAGAACTCTATTGCGACCGCGGCGGCAAGATTCCACCAATTGTTTACAAGCGTGAAATGTTGAAACCATGTCTGACTGATTGAAGGAGGGACCACTGAAGATTAAAGGAGCCATACGATTCCCAACTTTCTAGCGTTTAGGGCCGCAGCATTCCCAGAAAAACTACGGGGTCAGTTACCCTCCCCCCCCCCCCCATTTCCTCCTTTTCATTAGCTCTATTATAACCGCTGTCCAAGGCTAAAGAACGGGTGGAGACACCATTGGGAGCTTTCAAGGTCGCTTCCTTTGCGCGAGGCTAAGAGCGGTATCGATAGGGCGACAGGACTCACCATTCTGGATGCCCGTGAGCGCTACACACTTAACGTTTTAACGCCCTTAAGGGTGTAAATCAGTTTGTCGCCAGACGAACACCCTAAGCGTGCTGATTGTCTACACCCTACAGTTGGGGTGCAATTATGCACCCTAGAGGAAGGGTGTCCAGCAAAATAAATTGAGGGTGCAAGGGTGCTAGTCCACATTAAAGGGACACTAAAGTGAAAAATGATTTCTTCTGCATCAGTAAATTACCGTTCTACAACACCAAAAACACCACTCTTACAACGCTAAGACGTTTGGTAAGCCAGAAAAAGCGCAAGAACGAAATACGGGTGGCGACACCTACTTGAGTTCCCGCACCTGGAGGCTGTGACGTCATGGATTTTGATGGCATGTTCAAGGGCCTACCAATTATATATAGCGGTACAGATTGACTACATTGTGTTCTAAAGGAACCAAATGTTAAATATGGCAAGTTTCGGGAACCTTTATTCAGCCAACGCGGCCCGAATGCGAAAACATACTTTGGAATCCCTGACGTCACGCTGACGTACCGGCGCTGGGGTTGCGGCGCGAAATTCAAATACTGATACTTGGACCTTCATTTTCCGATCTAATAATCAAACTATTTATTTGAAATGACTGCCTGCAGGGTTCTCAAACAATGCTCCATTAGTCTAAACTGATTTATTGTTTCCCTTTAGTGTCCCTTTAACACCTATGTATGTGGGTGTTGGAAGGGTGTACACCTTTTATTTCTAGCGTGTATGAAAGGCAGGTTCGGCAGTACACGCCTTCAAATACTACTATGTACAGCGATCCACGCGTAACTCTCGCGTGTGCCAGAAGGTTCAAGTTCGGCTACCAAACGCACCGTCCATCAGCCGGCCATGAAACATCTATGGGCATACACAATACCTATACGTGTGGATCGCATTACATATTAGTAATTCATGGTGTATTGTATATTGCAAAACCTGTCTTCGCTGCACAAATACAACCTAGCATATTTGACACTTTTGAGCACGTATATCTACACCAACGGTTACCACGATTACCAGATCCACATAACATTCAACACAGACTGGTAAGATATATGCTGCATTTTCAAGAAAAATTTAAACATATTTATTGCATTCTACAATATAGAGTACAAGATATACATAAATCACATGAAATCTAAACATGCACAATCACCAAACACATTGGTAAGTACAAGGTATCTACCACAAGGTATTTCCCACAAAGGTATCTAAAATATATGTATTGATCTAATCTGTTCTTATTAGAGAAGAAACTATGAATAGCGGCACTGCAAGAGCCCGAGTTGACCTCGCAGTGTTTTGAGCCAAATACAGGAATAAATGTTCAGTATTAAGCTCCAATGAACGAAAATTCGTTTTTGCGTTGAAAAAAAAAGGGATATTGCAAAGGTGAATTAGGGAAGTAAATGAAATGCAGAGCAAGAGCACAAGACACCTGTTATTTCGTACACTAATGTAGTCGCGAAGCTTTCTGAAAAGTTTGGAAAGTCGATGTAAAGCATTACTGGCCAACATATTTCAGACTGAAACAATACTTTCCCAGCATAGACGTGCTTTAAGGAAGGTTTAAACCAGGAGCATTATTGCTAATTTTCTATTTCCAACAAGATTACTTAAACACGAAAAATATGTAGAATTCTTTGGTGCCTACATAGTTTTTCCTCTTTTGTGAAACGAGTTCTCTGGGCTAAAGGTGCTGTGCAGATTTTCTAACTACAATTCCACTTTCTATAAATTTTTTCTTCTGTAACCCGAAGGCACTGGTCTGTTATACAATATTTAGTTTGAATATGGGTTCTTTTCTTACTATAATTCAAAAGACTGAATATTCCACTGTTACTACTGTTTGGGTGCAAAGTGCAGTAGGAGGCCTGATAAAAAGAAACCACTGTTGATTAAACGATTTCGCTGAGCACAAAAGGTGGACAGTGTTTTAAGATACATAGTAAATTTCAAAATTATGTGCAGTTATATGCATATACAAGATTAGGGCTGCTGTAGCATGTGAGTATGCAAATTACCAAATATTGTTTATTAAATCAGCCATACTCTGGTTACTAAAAGAACACAGCACAGGCTGTCATGCATAAGTTCAAGGTAAATATCACACTTAACATTTGTCAGGAAGAAATGGTCGTATCAAACATTATAACTATACTGAACAAGGGTGGTTTCTTTGGATAGTTGGCAATTCATGATAAAAAATTACATACAGCGCAAAAGACAAGGACTGCGAGAGACGACATACACTGCATTGACTTCCAACAATATTCTATTCCGTTGCCACATTGTGTGCATATATGTATATACAAGAGCGGGCATGCACAGAAAATGAAACGGAGTCACAAGGGGTGTCTAACAGCAAGTCATTGTTCTAAGAACATGGTCACTTGAAAAAAAAAGGAAACATTACGATTTCTATCTGTTGATATAGAAGACTTGACTAGGGGTCAGCGCAATAGAGGGGGCACTAACGCCCACACTACTGAGTTTTCTAGAGAAATCAGCTTTTATAATTTCCCAGATGAGCTATGTCTCGCTAAAAGTACCGTATCTTCAAACAGGGGCACGCAGCCACAGTCCCGGCAATGGACGCCCAAGTTGCCTTGAACAGTGTTATGGACATTGTTATAGTGCTCTCTTAAACGATTGTTTAAGCACCTGCCTGTCTGTCCAACAAATTCACTGCCGCAAAACAGGGGAATTTGGTAAACCACATTCATTGCGCATGTCACAAAACGTCTGTACCCAACAAAGCAACAACTCTGATGCGATTTAGGCGTGTTTACACGCTTACAGAGCCTTGCCTGCTCTTCCGTCACTGAGAAAACGGCTGTGACTCCTGCATGTTGCCCAATCTTTTTTAGACTATGGGAGACATCATGCACATAAGGTAGAACTGCAAACCTTTGTCTTTCAACCGGCTGGTTAATTGACTGAGCGGGCTCATCACGTTTTGTGCACCTCAGAAGCTGTTCCGCTGTTGCTAAAATTAAGGCCGAAGGGTAGCCAGCCCAAGAAATGTGATCAACCTGTGCAGCAAGGCTATGTTGCATCTCGTGCGAGCAAGATTTATTGGGGCTGTTCACGAGGCAACACGTTTACTACCTCATTTAACAAGCTTTGGGTGTGCGGAGTTAAGAGTGACTTGTTACTTCTCGGTTCGGAGTACCAGCACGCATGTTTGTTTGCAAGGCACAGCCTGATATCTAGGAAGCGCAAGGAGTATTCAATGGGGACCTCACTCGTTATTTCTAGAGGCTGCAGCTCTTTTTTAAATATCTCCAAGACTCCCGAAGCAGCAGGCTCGAAAGCGTGATCAGTGCAAATCAATAAATACCAGGTAGTCGTCCACAAGTCTGCACACTTTGACAACAGGAGAAACATCTAGGTGACCTTGAATATTGCGATCATGATGAGCTAGATATATATATCACTTAGTGGCGGCTCCAGGCATGATCCTATACAAACACCATTCCTTTGTATAATGTATAGGATCATGCCTGGCACCGCCACTAAGTAATATTCATCTAGCTCATCATGATTGCAATATTTAAGGTCACCTAGACGCATCTCCCGTTGTAAAAGTGTGCAGGTGTGCAGATGTACACACGATGTGGCAACGCAATAAAATATTGTTGGAAGTCAGCGCAGTCATGTCGTCTCTCGCAGTCCTCCTTCGTGCTGTACACCATCTTATGCAGGCATCACTTGTGCGTCATTTTGGCCATGCATATATTATTGATTCAAAATTAGAAAAAATATAGTACACATTTGAGCTGCAAAAATGCAATCTATGCAGTAAATGGCGTTTAGCTTTCAAAAAGAAAAAAAGAATACTGTTCACAGTTAACCATGAGATGCAGGGACTCCATTCTCTGAGAATCTTGACCAATAAGTGCAGCGCATGGCATTGCTGGAATCTTGCATCCTGCATTATCAAAATAAGAGAATCATGAGAGTTCAGTCTGTGCAATTACGCATGCACACTGCGGAAAATTTGATATGACAACAAGCTCCTCAAAGTAACAAACTTAATTAAAGTGACGGCACCATGCACAGCTCAGGCAACTGGGCAAGAGAAGGTAGGAGAAATTTCTATTTTGCAAATTTAGGAAGTGCGTGTTACTGTGAACACTAAACCATTATGTCATTGTGAATACAACATGGCACATAGAGCAGCAAAAGCAAATTAATGTACAGTAGCCTTTTCACCACAGAATATAAGAGTGAATAAAATTTGAAGACACTACCAATGACATCTCTCAACAACATACATTTGTCCAAGAGTGTGTATGTGACCTTAATATAAAACTGACATTACGAAATCCGCAATATATCTGTGCATTACACTTGATAAGTACTGCAGCTGACAACCTTACGGGATATGGCACATTACGACTGAGATGCACAAGACATGAAAAAATAACTGTTTTTACACATTATTACACTAGGAGTCAAAGCGTACTGTTTTACAGAGTGCACACAAAATGAAAATGAGGAAACCTCCACTGGCATTCTCATTTGTTCTGCAATATATGCATCCAACCCAACGATCGCCAACTCTCCAATACAGTTAATTAGACCCTTTCTGTATCTTAAACTTTATTGTGTATTGCTTATTTACTAATTTAGTAAGAATTGGCATTTCGGCATACTTTCCTGGAAAATTTAGCACGTGTTGTCAACTATTTTCCTTAGAGCACACCCCCTTCTTTCAATCGGTTAGCTTGGCAATACGCTCACAAGTAGTATTCCCTTATTTAAACTTATGATCCTTCCTCATGCTCCCAATTTCTACTTCATGCTCTAAACTGTGATGCCCCTCCTACGCAGTTTGTTAATCTATGACTATTTACATTGTCCTTCTTTCTGTAGCCTCTCAACTAGAGCCTGAAATTTGTTGACCCCTAAAACAATCATCTTTACCACCCGAAACATATTGCACGGTTACCCCTCACGGGGGGGGGAGGGGGGGTTGTATATAAGTGTTCACATATCTAATGAACCTCAGAGCCACAACCATTTCTCATGTGTTGCCACTACCCACGTGAGTCGCAATGGTTGTAAATTGGCTATTGGCTACCCGCCCTCTCTGGCTTAGAAGTACATTTTGCCACATGGACAATGACCGCAAGCATTGCATTTAATTAAATGAGTGCTCCTGTGCATGTTTTTTTTGCTCGTTTTTAATGGCTAAGTCCAACATGGTCAAGTTGTCTGAAAACTGTCAAGCCCCATCCAATACATAGTTTCAAAATTATGAAACATCCATTTTTCAAGACTTTTCCCAAATTAAGCATGCGACAAATTTTCATGATGCAAAGGTTGTACTTAGAGACAATGATAGGCCTGCTATATCCTGCAAAACTGTGTGAAATGAAAGATACTTGCAATTTTAATTTAAAAAAAAATAAACTATGTGGTTTTACGTGCCAAAACCACTTTCTGATTATGAGGCACGCCGTAGTGGAGGACTCTGGCAAATTCGACCACCTGGGGTTTTTCAAGGTGCAGCTAAATCTAAGTACACGGGTGTTTTCGCATTTCGTCCCCATCGAAATGCGGCCGCCGTGGCCGGGATTCGATCCCGCGACCTCGTGCTCAGCAGCCTAACACCATAGCCACTGAGCAACCACGGCAGGTGCTTGCAATTTTCATGAGCAGCTAGCTCAATACAAGAAATAGGTGCACTGCATGCGGAAATGTTTTTTTAACGCCCACGAGAGGGCCTGGTTACTTGTAATTTCTTCAAATCCCTTGCAGTCTAGATTGCAATCCGGCACACTTTGATTTTGATAATATGTATTCAAAATAAAAGCAGCTCAACTTTTATGGTTTTGAGAATTATATTGGAATAAATTAAAGGGAGAAGAGTGTAATGCAATGAGCAAATAACAAGCTCATTGCAGAGAGTAAACAAATATTCCTTTCCTGCAAACAAATTGGTAGCAGGAAGATCATACGAAATTAGCACTGAATGCACAATAAAGAATATGATGCTGCAAGGCCCCATTCTGTGAATATTGTTGCACAAAGAAAATCCTCGTTATTAAACGCCATCAAGAAAATGCAAGTGCATACTTTGGATCAGCAGTCATACCTGCAGTATGCACTGTACCATCGGCAATATTTAAAACCCCACACAACTGCACATGATATCAATCTTAGGCCGCCAAGGAGCCTCAGAGTTTTAAATTATAACTTGAATTATTATATTACACTATACACCTATATCTACTTACAATGTTGTCTTCCAAACTGCTTCCAAGAAGACATGAACCATCTCTGACGGCGAATGCAAGTGGCTTGCTCTTGATGGAGGGCACCAAGGCTGGGCATTGTGAAACTGCTGCTATCATCTGCATGACCTGCGAGAAACGACGCTCTAAGTTCAAGATAAGCAAATGCTATTAGAACAAAAGACAAGATCACTGGCAATGAGCCTCGTTTTGGTTTGCATGAGAAAAGCCAAAAATATGGACTTTGTGCTGCTTACTGAAAAAGAAGCAAACGTCCTTCCAGATGTTGCAATCATGCATTAAGGTTGTCACACAGCTGAATGTCTGTATACTCATATACTGCTGTCGCTACTGTGCCAGCATGCTTTGCATAGCTTATTATTTCTAGTTATATTGATTATTGTGTTTTCTTGCCAATTTTTGGTAAACAGCACCAGCAAAGAAGTAGCTCATTTACACACATACTCCCTTGTGAGGAGTGAATTCATACACGCACGCACACACGCATGCATGCGTGCGTGCGTATGCACACACACACACACATGTGGGCAGCTTCCCACGCTTGACACACTGCACTTTTTATCCTTTGACACTCCTACTGCTAAGGCACTAAAAAGCCTTAGTGTGACCAAACCCGAACTTCTAAACCTACACTTCCAGCTTAAACACTTCCAGCTTAAACCTACACAGCTTAAACACGAGAGCCAGGACACGCCTACTAGCTTCCCCAGTGCTCAAAACTGTAGTTACGAATTTCAACAGGGCTATAGGTGACAGCTGTCGAAGGGCATGCCAACTACCCGGAGATACCAAAAGCTTTAAATATGATACCTCTAAAGCACAACACCACCTCAAATTTTCAAAATTGATTAAAGCTCCTGAAGACAGTTGCTGTATACATAGAGCGTCTCGAATAACTTGCCATTAACCATTTCAGCAGTTGCCTGCATCAACGGAAATGTGGGCTAATGGTAAATCCACATCTTTAAGATCAGAATTAGTGTAATGGCGAAACACAGCACCAGATTTCTTAATCATTTATTTATGCTCTGGATGTGACGTTCCTTTTACAACATCAATCAAGGATATCGATTCATCAGGGCGTGGGAGGAAAAATGGACGAAGCGTGTACCTGACGCCTTCCCACTGGTCCTCCCGAGAAACGGCGCCTCATACAGCAGTTGTCCAGGGTGGCTTGAAACCAAACTCGGCTTTCAGGCGGGAACTCGCTGCACCAAATTGGAAGAGTTTATTGCGAGTAAAACTCTACCGGCCTTATGTAATACATACGCACGCACACAAAACGCACTCGCACGCACACACAAATATACGCAATCTCAAAGCGCAGACAAAAGCGCGCACGCGCAAATTGATAAACACAAACAAGCACACTTAAATGCAGGCAGACACACTAACACGTGTACGCACGCACACACAGCGACCCACAGAAACACACAAAACACGTACGCACTAGACACGCAAACACGCCGGCCCATACAAACCGGCATGTACGCGTGAGCGCGCACGCACGCACACACACAGCGAGCCGAGCGCACGCGCGCACATACACACACACAAAGCGAACTGAGCTGAGCGCGCGCGCACACCCACCCACACACACACACACACACACACATACACACACACACACACACACACACACACACACATACACAAATCGAGCCGAGCCCGAGCACGCACAAACGCAGACAAAGCGAGCCGAAAAGCTGAAGGCATCCGGCAAGCAGCAACACGCGACCGCATCAGGAAGAACCAATACCACCAATACCGCGCTGGTTCTTTCGAAAGGTGGCAAAGCCAGTCGTCCTTTTTCTACGCGACGCAAAAGTGGTTGACCACATTAACTGAAGTGCGAACGACCGTGTTACAAGAAGCCGCGCTGAACGCACAAGAGAATCACATCTATGGGCGTCTTGCGCTGGAGTTTGAGGTATAGTAGCGGCGCGGGAAACGACATCTTGGTCGTACCAGCTTGGGTCGTATTGAGCCCTGGCTGTGGCGAAGCACGTTTCTAGGCCGAGTTTTGCGTCGATTCGCACTTTTTTCTGCCCTGTTGCGAGTGCGAAAAGGCTCGCCACTTCTCGCAGACCATGCCGACCACGCTGCGAGCTCGCCGCAGCCTATAGTTTAACGAAAACGGGCTCTCCGTGTGCCGTGGGACGCAATGCTGGGAGCAGACGGAATCGGTGGCACCGATCCGGAGAGACCTAGCCCAGCCTCGAGAAGGCGTCACCGTCATTACTTCTGCGTCGTGGGCTGCCATGAACAAGAAGGCCTGAATCCCAACATCATACTCTGCCGTTTTCCTTCAAGGCCTCACGAAGTGGAGCGTCGGGCGCGCTGCATAGCTGCAGTTCGTCGCGCTGAATAAGCGAAACTTCGCGCCCTGCTGACTGCTTCACCTGTCTTGAAGCTTGCTTGATTATCTGCGTTCTAATGTTCGGTCTTTTGCACCTACAGTCCCGACAGCAGACCGACATAGCAGCAGGCATGGCTGGTAATTCACGATTCGAGACCCGGCCACAGCGAAAACTAACAATTCGACCGATGCGAAGTGGTGAAGTGACCAGGTGTGTGCAAATGAGCACAAATGGTCGGGCTCATTCGATGACAATTCACTACTCCACTACGAGCAGCACAGGTTAACGGAGTTAAATGCGCTCATCCTTGATCTCAAGCCAGCACGTCGAGGCAACGCAGCAAGGCAGTATTGATTGCAGCACATCGATGTTCGAGCGCTGTCATTAAAACCTACATCAAGCGAGCGGCGTACGAGATCGCGCTGCAGCGCGATTCGCACGTACGTGCGAGCTCATATGCATTGCATCAGTTATTGCCAGTTTCTAAAAAGGACAGATGGCCGCTACTACAACGCAGGCATAACTACTTGTTTAGCGGCATGCAGTCAACAAAGATTGCAGGAGGCCCGCCGTTTCGCGGCATGTCGAAAGACCGCTGCCGTCGCGGCGTGTACGATCGTGCGCTCGAGCAGTTCGTACATCGCGGCACGTACCGTCGTGCGCTCGAGCAGTTCGTACATCGCGGCGCGTAACGTCGTGTGCTCGAGCAGTTCCGTACGCATGATGTCTGCTTATCGCCGCTGTGGATTCATTTATAGCAAGCATTTCCTCGCGTTTGTGCGCCTGAATCTAGCAGCGAGCTTGCAAACCTTACCTGAAGTTCCACTTCGTACGCGACTCGCTTCACTTGCGATTGACACGGTGCTAAAACTTCGTCGCCCAATTCTTGAACGGCGTACACGTATTCGGCACTGCATAATTTCTTGCCTTTACGCAGCGTGCCACCCCTGAAAAAATCTTCGGCGCCCGATATTCGCTGCAGGCCGTGAAACAACACAACCAAAAGTGGCGGGTCCATAGTGTAAACGTGCTTTCCGAAGCAGACGGCCGAGCTTGGTACGACCCATTTTAGCGCAGAGGGCACGTTTTAGCACCTTTTTCGCAGCGCCCCCTGGGCAATGCAAGAGCTCCATGAACGTTCAAGCGCTGAGAACCAAAGCGTAACTATGCAGGCGCACTACGCCCGATGTATAGGTTTGACAAACATTAGTCACACGGGGCGCGATCAAGGTAGTTAACTTGCCCTACTAGGAGTGCAGCTGCTCTTGCTCTTACATTAGTGAATTATGCTACGAGATCACAGTGAGGTACTTCTAGAGCGAACAAAACAAATACCAAATAAACGGGCACTTGCCTGAAATTTCTATTATGCCAGTACTACCGCCCGGGCACGTTGCAACTTATCGTTTCAGCCTTCGTGGATCCATCTTCCAGTGTTTACGAGCGCTTTGCTTTGAAGTGGGGCACGAGTAATACACAAAGCACGCACCACGTCTTTTTCTACACCGCGCACACAAGTAATCACACGTTTAAAATTATGTCGCACAGCAAGAGACGCGAACACAGGCAGCAACAGAATGAATGATGGCGCAGCTTCCGCCTTTCCGTCCTGCCGCGCGCCGAAGTGATGATACAGCGTCGTTCCGTCACTTCCGGTCACTTTTCATTGGGCAGGGGGCGGCGCGCAAATTCAACGTTTATTCTGACAGGTGTGCTTGCTCCCATGGCCGCCTGTTTGCTGCTGCTTCGTTGTGGTCTCTAACTAGAGCGGTGAGGCGGGTAGTTGCTACTACGTTTCGGGCCGAGCCTATTTTTTTCTGGGGGGGGGGGGGGCAGTCTTTGCTGCATCACTGAGGGTACAGTACACAAATGGGGACCGTGAGCGAGACGATCGGCGCTCTTGTGCTGGTGCGATTAGATTATTCGCTGCGTCCGAACGAAGCAACCTTGCGAGGTCGCGGCGTAGTTTCAGCGATATCCTGGCTCGATAAAGACGCTCACATCTTGGTCGTGCGACAGCGACGCGTAAACATTCATGAGGAGACTGAAGACTGCATTTGCAAAAGCGTATGCTGTGGATAAGAAATTACAGCTTTGACGACACCAGCCCTTAATATATAGGCTGAGCCTCACAAACTGTATTTGAGGATGCGCTTAGAAAGCAGATCAGTAGCTTAGTAAACCTCTGAATAAATTAGGCAAGGTACGTGGAAATTCGGGTTTGATAACTTTCAACGTGATCACGCCTGTATGAATGTCTTCTTTATGGCTTCACCATGCAAATTGTACGTTGATGCCATTGTACAGCAGAGGCTCGTCTAACAGCACGTCCCTGTTTGTTCAGCAATGTATCCAAATAGCTTCTTCCCTTTCGGCACTTCTTGTTGGGCTATTAAGGGCACCGAAATATTCGTTCAGAATTGTGCAAGTTGCTCGCATGTTTTCGTTCTGCTACTGCAGTTTTTCTAGAAGTGTTTAATTGCATGTTAATATTACTGTGACCACGAAATATAATATTAATTAAATTGTAAGTGAAAGGGCGTACTTTTTCTGGCTGATACATTTTTGGAGTGGCCGTCATGCCAGTAACATCAGAATCCTTGAAAAAAAAATCGACAGTCACTTAGGAATGCGAAAACTTAATCACTTCACGCATCTACACTTGCAATTGTCAAGTGACCGTGATGCGTTAGTTCATACATTGTCACGTGTCCTACACAATTCTACCTTAATCTCCCGTAATCAACCATGCTATAATTTGTACGAACCTTAATGCAATTTATTCCTCCCTTATTCACATTATTTCACATTAATTACCCATAATTGCTCATAATTAACGTTTTTGTATTTACCACCTTCTGTATCACTACTGACGTCATACCAGACGGTGATGACGTCACATTTTATTTATTTATTATACATATACTTTCAAGGCCTAGTAGGCACAACAGAAAGAAGTCGTGAAAATATACAATATTTGCAGTGCAAGGCAAGAATAGAAAATCAAACTGTAAGACAATTTGTAACTGTAACTGTAACTGTAATTTGAAACTGTAAGACAAGTGTTGTCGCAAATTGAGACTGTGGAGGCGGGAAGGCGGTTCCATTCAGTGGCTGTTCTTGGAAAAAAGGAAGAATGGCACATCAATGTTGTGTTGATGGTCGATACGAGACGAGAACTTGGTGGGATGAAAAGATTTTCTTTACGAAAAGGGGTAAAGTAGCATATTCTATGAAAAAGACAGAGACGAAATTACTTGCGACGCAACCAAAGGTCAGGTAGACCTATTGTTCTTTTCATGGACGTGACGCTAGAATGACGTGAATAATTTGGGAGATAAATGGGCTGTGCGGTTCTCAATGCTTTCAAGGGAAATGGCAAGATTGGCATGAGCAGGGTCCCATATGCATTGTTGTTGCGCAGGAGGAGGAGGGGAGGAGGCCAGCTTTTCTAACTGAAAGGACATAAAATGCTTTCGCATTTAAAATACAATGCAGAAACACATTGCTCAATGCGCAGACTTGTACACGTTACCCAGATGTATGCATCAGTGCGTTCACCACCTTTCAGTCGTCGATTTAACACCCTCCTTCGAGCAAAGTCACACCGTATGTGTGGATACACTCTTATGATAGGGTGTTTTGGCCGAAAAGGGTGCTGAAAGGGTGTAGGCATGTGTGTAAATGACAAAAACATCTTTGTAACACCCATAAGGGTGTTAAAATATTTAGTAATAATATTTGGGGTTTTACGTGCCAAAACCACTTTCTGATTATGAGGCACGCCGTAGTGGAGGACTCCGGAAATTTTGACCACCTGGGGTTCTTTAACGTGCGCCTAAATCTAAGCACACGGGTGTTTTCGCATTTCGCCCCCATCGAAATGCGACCGCCGTGGCCGGGATACGATCCCGCGACCTCGTGCTCAGCAGCCCAACACCATAGCCACTGAGCAACCACGGCGGGTAAAATATTTAGTCTGTAGCTTTCGGACGCCAAGAGACAAGCAGACGCGATGACCGAATGATACGCCACCCGGGGCCTGCCTGTAAGCGCTGAAAAACTTTTCCCTTTTTATTTTTACACGCAAGTGTTAAGTGCTCATAATCAGACAGTGGTTTTGGCACGTAAAACCCCATAATTAACAGGTACTAGCTTCAAACGTCGTGCCCAGCGCGCAAGGCACTGGGGTGCCTTCCACTCCAGCAGCGGCTGCGTATGGCGCGGCAGAGCGCGGGTACGCGGGCGGTGAGAGATTCTTAGTTTGTGGAAAGTAAAAGGTAGTATAATGTGCAGCGCAGTAACTGCCTCTCAAAGAAGGACACCTCAACCGCGCTGTACTAGGGGGGGAGGGGATAGAAAGGTGGAGAGCCGCGCTGGCGAGCGCTCTCTTGAAAGCGATCTGCGATGGAGAGAAATTGCACCGAGTGCTGCTAGTTCAGTGTGCGCTGTGCTCTCGCCGCATGCTGCCTCTCGCGTTAAAGCGAGAGACAGCACGAAGGTCAATTCTGTCGCTGCTGCGGTCGCGTTTCATCACGCCAACATTTTTGACAGCGAGTTTCCGCGATCATCGAGTGAGAGGTGTTCATGCTTGCTTGTGCGCGCGTGGCCCCACGCTTGCTCCGTGCCCCACGCTAGTTGATTTATTTAGTAAGCGTATGTTTACAAGTTTATACGGCCAATAAAACTGTTATCCTTAAGTCATATAGCTGTCTAATAATTTGCTATCGCAATCGCTGCTTCGCCTTTTGGGCGAAACTGCGGCTTTCTAACAAGTTCAACAGGCGCTAACATACCCGCCCTGGTGGCTTGGCGGCTATGGTGTTGCGCTGCTACGGACGAAGCCGCGGGATCAAATCCCGGCCGCGGCGGCCACATTTCGATTAGGGCGAAATGCCAAAACACCCGTGTCCCGTATATCGGGGGCATGTTGAAGATCCCTTGGTGGCCATAATTAATCCGGAGTCCCCCACTACGGCGTACCTCGTAATCAATTCGTGGTAACATACCGCAGTGACACTGCAAGAGACGCTCAGGCAGAGTGATTGCCAGCCTCGATTGGCAGGCTAAATGCACCTGCAGCTACAACACTACACCACACTTCTACTACAGCTACAGATTGCCTTGGTCAAATGGTACCCTCGGGTTGAATGCTCGACCAGGACGAATTGTTTCTTCAACTGCGGAGCTTTTCCGTTTCGTTTCCTTTCTGGTTTCGTGCACGACACCCTCTCTATTTCATGAACCTACCCACATTCTGGACATCCGCGGAACGTAGCTGGCTTAATTCAGAACATCCGTGCGGAAGTCACAGTCACTATTTTACAAAAACTGAAACTCGGGCGAGTTTGTAATCCATTTTTTGACTTAGAGCGCAAACAACACAAGGACACAAGACATGAAGACTGACCAGGACGAGCGCTACCTCCAACTAAAGTTTATTCGCGGAAAAACACGCCTCTTTATTAGTCGACGCAGATCACAAGCAATGTGGGTCGTTGCGCAACCACCCTCCACTCCCCCCCCCCCCCCAGAAAAAGAAGATGTTTACGAAAGCTACAAAATTTATTCGCAGAGACAACTATGCTCATAACACCACAAAAGACCAAAGAGAACACTTGCGCAATGAAGTGCATTGCTTTTGATCTGTGATGCTAAGGCTGCCTCCAGTTGGTACGGGGACGGGGTTTAGGAGAGCTTCACCAGCGTCTGCTTGGAGCTCGAACCAGATTGACCAACGGAGGGGGTCCGGAAGGGAAAACGAGCTGATATTAAAACAAATGCGCTCCAAGACAGAAAGTGCAGAAACGTTTGGCGTGCGTGCTCCTGCATGCAAGGACAGAGAAGATCTGTTCCTGACGTCCCGCTGGCCTTCTTATACCCTACACCATCCGACCAACCTTTTCTAACTCTTGCACCCTGGTAGAGGGCCTTGTCAGCACACTGGTCAGCCAACACAGGAATTCGTAGAGAAACCACTTCCTTGCGTAGAGGCGGGGAACGGAGGACAGAGGGAAGTATTGGGTTTGCATTGGTGCTTCATCCCGTCGCATTCACCCGACGGACAAGTCTTTTCATTTTGACGAGCGTGACGATTAGGCACGTCATGTCTCATGCGTTTGGCATCCGTTGCATTCATTGCAGCACGAAGTGAACCGTAACAGTGTCAACTGATAAGTAGACGTGCTTTTCCGAGAATAAACTTTAGTTTGAAGTAGCGCTCGTCCTGCCTGGTC
The DNA here is from genome assembly GCF_038994185.2 of Dermacentor albipictus. Classification (NCBI taxonomy): domain Eukaryota; kingdom Metazoa; phylum Arthropoda; class Arachnida; order Ixodida; family Ixodidae; genus Dermacentor; species Dermacentor albipictus. Next base: position 3,820,208 of record NW_027225578.1, read on the forward strand.
TTCATTTGTTGTGTCCTTGTCCGCGCTCTAAGTCAAACATGAGTCATTGTTTGTTCTTTTTTGTTTTCTTGGTTGTCGAGCGCTTTCTCGTTGTGCTAAGCGTGTAGTATCGAATAAAAAAAAACTGCTAAACGGTCTGGCTCCCTCCCCGCGATGTCCGTTCTGTAGCGAAAAAGAAGAATTGACCATTTTTTCTTATTCTTCAGACGATATATGCATGCAACGAGAAGCGTTATTGAAAAATTTTTTTGAAACGACATTTCAGAAATAACAGCATTTTAGAAACAACCTTAGAAACTGCGGCACTCGTGTGTGCGTTTTATATGTGCCGTTAATCCTGTCCTCGTCACGGTCCCGTGTCGTTTGCGTATCTATTAGAGCTCTAGCCTTTTTCGCATTAGCAAAGCCCACGAACATGCAGACCCTCCCGTGTCGCAGCGGTACCTGCTAACGTGAGCTTGGCACATGTGCACGAAGCCGATGGTACGCTAGAGCGGTTCGTAATAAAAGGCATCGGCCTGTCATGTTCTATAGCGAACGTTCATTTACCTGAAGCGACCGTCCAATGATGTTAGCCTCTTACAAACGGAACGCTTAGTGAATTCCGGCCTATTCGCTGGTAACATTAAACAGCACAGGCGAGAAGTAAGAAAACGAAGGGGGAGGTGGGGTTTAAGACGGGAGGCACGAAACGGCTCTGTTACCTTGCCAGCGCAATCAATACCTTCTGTTCACAGGTGCATGACCTGGAAAGGGAGAAAGGAATACACACCGTAGTTCCAGGGGGACTCGCACTGCTGAAGCGGGTGCTGTGAGTTTGTCCACTGGTAGTTGTCGATCGTGTAGCACATTTCGTTCGGGTACCTGAAGTAGGTCAGCCGAATCCTGATGGTCCAAGGAGGAGTTTTATTCAATGGAAGGAGAGACAGAGAAACAAAGGAAAGTTGCAGCTTCATCGAAAGTGCGGATCAGCGACAGGGATTGCCAGCGCATTATTATGCGCGCATGCTGTATAAGCCTTACAGCTGCGTTACGTGTCAGTTTAGGTTGCGGTAAACATTTGCAGCTGCTCGCAAATGCACAGTTCTGCAGCAAACTGCGCCTTTCACTTCTTGCCGCCGGCTTCGCTAAAGTTATTGCGTATCAGCGCTGGTACTGTAGTTGATCACTGTCTCGTGCATCGTGGCGTGCACCGAAGCTGTTGTCCCGTGAGTAATGGCGGCTCTGCAATCTGGCATTTTGCTGCCCTACCACAGCGGCACAGCTAGCCGGAGGGTGAGACGCAGTTCAAGTCATACTTTCATTTTTTTCCCGTTGCACGAGAAAGGAGAAGCAGAACGCAAAAAAATAATAATAAAACGCGCTACAAAATATCTAAGGGTTCCTGGACTCCATTACTATATGCTGTAATTGCTAGCATTGCATAGAATGCGTGAGCCTAACTTGCGTCGCGAGCAAGTGTAACAGCTGGCTACCTGTACAGCGCGCATCGGTGCATTCGTGCTGTGTATCACTAACAGATGGCGCGCCCGTTCTGTATATAGGTATGCATACGTAAGTCCGTATATAAAGTAGGGAAACGACAAAAGACGGCGACGTACAGAAGCACAGTTCGTAATAGGGGATCAGAAAATTTGGTTGTGGGAGTTCGTAGTGTTTTTCTTTTTTTATTGTTTAATCTAGATAGGACATTAGGCAGTATAATAGCAAGAGCTTGGTGGCGCAACTCATCGCCCCGTTCCAAGGGGCGCTCATAACATCCATCCATCCATAGGTCATAATGGTGGTGTTATAAAAAGAAACATCCGCGAAAACAGTCAGCCGTCTTTACTGTGTGAATAAGGCGCAGGTTTCCCCCCCGCTGCTCCCTGCAAGCATGGTTATTAGACTAAGTTTAACAATACCATCAGAACCTGCCGTTTTCAGGGGCGACTCCGGCTAGTTTTATTCAGTCTACGAATCTCAACGAAATGAAGCTTTGGCATATATGTCCGACTAAAGTCACGACCATTGCGTAGATTTTCTGTGTGTTCTTTCTTTTTTTATTCTCGCTTTAAACGCTATTGTGCAGCGTTCCGGGTCCGTCCGACCGGCCAGTTTACGTTCGCATGTCGCGTCGTTAGAACGGCGTGGAGCCACTTCATGCCATGGTTCATGCTGGCATCTCGATTATCTTCGCCCCACGGTTACGGCCTCGCATTCGCATACGAGGTAACGGTGCCCGCCCTAGTGCGTGTTGAGACATTTTGACTAAAGGTTGGGCGCCGTCCTGACCAGAGGACCTCCCTGCAGCGAAACGTGTTGTGGCCATTGCAGAGTGCGCGCCAAACAGCGATGCCACGGTTGCCGACGAAAAGCGCGCACTCACGCCGAGTTGCACTCGAAGGTGGCGCACTCGGTGACCTTGGAGCGCATGTTGCACTGGAAGAGCTCTTTCGGCAGATGCGCCACTGCCACCCGCGCCGTCACCTCCTTCCTCAGGAAGTGCCACCGCTCAGGGTCCATCAGCGTCTGCGACAACCAGCGCGGTACACCGAATGTTAGGTCTCGGCAAAAGAAAAAATGAATGCTGGAGTTTTACGGGCCGAAACAAGGCAACATTATGAGGTATACGCCGTAGCGCTGGACTCGGGATCAGTTTCGAGCCCCTGAAGTTATTTAACGCGCACCTTGATGCTGCTTCTGCCATGCCGAATAGCTTTAAAAGAAGGAAGAAGAAAGAAAACGGAATTTAACTTCCTGATGCTGGAATCCGACCTCAGCATTTTAAGCCCAGCAGCCTGATGCTCTAACCATTAGGCCTTAACCGACGTTTTTTCTTTCTTTTTTACTTATTGGAGAAAGGATAGTAGCTCTCTATATCCTATAAGGTTCTGGTACAGAGACAATTCATAGACAGGCGGGCAAAGACAATCAAAAACATCCATTCTGGTTGCGACCTCTAGAGCCGCGTGCATATAATACTGCGTACATATGCAGCGGATTAAAAAAAAAACTATTTCATTGGCCCCGGGGCTTCTGCATGCCTGTTGCACATCCTACTTTTCCAGAGACCGTATACAGATGAATTAATAAGAGAATGTCATGTGGGTGATACTCGCAATTTGTGAAAGGCAAAAAGAGAAATGAGATTGCCTTTCGTCGACATCCTTCTTCGGGGTTCTACGAATGATGTCCAGGGAAACAAATGACACCCCTGCAGTCAGTATCCGATTGTGTCTTCACGTGGACGGATAGGGAAAAAGAATGACATCCCTGCAGTCTATGAAGCAGTATTTGATTGTGTCTTCACGTGGACGTGAGCGGGAATTTGTTGGCCATGGCACATAACAACCTCTTCCCTGCAAGCGTCTTTTAACTTGGAGGTTTGCTGTGTGCATTAAAAAGAAAAACATCTTAACACCTGGTGGCATTAAGTATGTACATTCGGCGGACAGGCTTAAAGACATCTTGGTGTTCACAATTTAAGTATAGGGAAATAAATAAACAGACGCGTAGAAATACGAGGCCATTCAGGAGTTGTCACATTGGATGTAGCGCGAGTGCGCATGCAAGGGCAGAGGCACGCGAGTCTCCTTCTTTATTGTTAGGCCTAAGATGCATACAGGGATGAAACGGGCAAAATTAGAACATTTAATTAACACCTTCACGAAAGCTTCGCTTCACATCATTTCCGAAATATCCGTTGGATGCGCATAACTTTCCTTTTTTTTTTCTCTCCTCTTTTAACTCCTTCTGGTTCGAATTTCGCTTTTAAAGTATACTGCATTTATATTTCACGCAACTGACTAAGACAACAGAATTTACGCCGCATATTCTTGCACGATATGCGAACGTCATCTGTCACAAATTCAGTACGCTTTTGTTAACTCGTCAAGTTTGCAGATGCTAAAGTTTGATCAGAAGTGTGTGCAGCAGGATGGTTGCGAATTATTCGAAAATTCTTTTCATACCGCGCCCAAGAAATCTTACGCGCTTTCCGTGGATGAGTTCCAAAGATGCAGCTGAGGCACCTAATTTCAGCATGCTTAAACGTATGAACTCTTTATAAAGCCTAAGGAGAATCAATAATCTCTAGAACTAAGTCTAAATAAATTATGCCAGTGACTGGTACTCCACTTTTCTAAATTAATTTCACATTCACTTTTGTCGAATTTCCGATTCGTTTAACAGAATCGAGAGCCATGGTGAGTTCTCGCACAGTAAAAGGCGATTGGATGTCTCTGCCCAACGGGGAAACCACTTGTTGGCAAAGTTTGGCATCAGGAGGTATACGTCTGGCTGAGGGAAGAAAGCCCGCGCTGCCTTCAGCTCGAAATGGTATAGGGGCAAACAGTCCGTAGCCAGAATTACTATCCTGGCGGTATGGGGCTTCTTTCTGTTGTCAGACTGGCGCTCCTTGGCCATGTTTGGCCCTTTCGTGTGCCAATAAAATCCACGAATCATCGTCATCTCTTTCGAGACGTGCCTTTAGAAGTGGGCCACAGCTTCCGCGGGCCCCCCTCCGTTCATCAAACGAGGCGCCATTGTTCTTGGTCGAGTTCCTTAGCACCAACGACGCGCCTGCGCTATGTTGTTCCGCACCCTAAACAAGTCGACGTGCTGCTTCAGATTCTCGATGCCCACCTAATGTAAGTTGGTTCTGCGTGTCCCACAATATATCCTTCGACGCCCTAAAGGCGTCGATGGGACACGATGGCGTTCGTCGGGATTGCGGCACAGAGTGGACTGGGTCCCGAGCGCTCGGGCAGCATCGGCATCGGTGTGGCCCCCGGTGCAGTGAGCGAGCTGTTATTTTCCCGCTCAGTTTCCCTGGAACCAGACCCTTTCGCTCCTGTGCGACTGGACCACCCAGGGAGTGAGAGCGAGCGAGTCGAACTCCAAGCAAAGCGGAAGCTGAATGCGAAGGTGGCGCACACAAAGCGGCTTTACCCTGGACCGGTGCGCCCTCGCTGAAGACGTCCTGGCTAAGGGGCGCAAAAAGGACTCCAGTTCAACAAAGGCAACGCCTCTGAAACGTGGAAGACGAAAAGACCAAGCCAAACGCGACGTCTTTGCCAGTGACGCGAAATACTTGTATACCAGCAGCGATCTGCATGCAGTTAGGCGCCTATTGTGAGACTGTCCCAGTCTCGCGATAGCAAGAGTGAGACACAGTTTACACTCCATTATCTCGCTTGAGGAATGGACTACGTAACCCCTGCAGGCCATCGCCCGGCGAACTATCAACTCTCTATGGGAGAGTGCGCGAGGCCAGCTTGAACAACAGGTTATGAACGTGCTCTTTCTCTTATATTGGTTACTTTAAGATGCCCATCATTGACCCTCACCCATGTTTAAGCCCCTCAGCCATCCCCTTCGCACTAAAGGAGTAAAATTCATTTTCTTCGTGTTTGCTTATCACCGGATGCACCGAGTGGTCCATCCCAGCGATATAGTTGCGGCACATGTGGTGGCGCCCTCATCAATGACGAAGGTAGCTGAGTTTTCTGACTGTGGGGTGCGCGGCAGCGCCTTTAACGTAGCAGAAGATTGCCTTTCTAAGATAACTCAATATGTAAAGATTGACAAATTACTGTCCGCTGCAATACGTCTTAAATACGGCGTGCCGCAAGGTTCAATTTTGGGCCCTCTATTATTGATAATTCGTATCAATGACATTTGCAACACTGCGGACTCGCCTAAGGTTATCGGGAACGCAAATGACCCAAATAAATATTTTTCTTGGAAGAAACTTACTGATAAGAAACACGATGGGAATGCTTACCTACTTCAGTTAGAGCCATATGATTACGTGATAATAAATGTACCTTAAGCTATGTAAAACAAAATACGTTGTACTTAAACGAATAAATAAACAACACGATGCAGAAATAGCTCTAACCTATGAAAACAGTTTTTCAGCGTACAAAAACACACAATTTTCTTGGTATCTGGTTTCAGGAGAACATGCCGTGAAACGTGCACGTGGGGAAACTGGCTTCGATATTGAACAAAACCGTACGCTGTCTTTATAAGCTGCGCCTTCCTATACCACTGTGGCTCAATAAAGCAATGCACAGTGCGTTATATTACTCTGGGTTATCGTACGGGCTGTTAGTTTGGAGTACAACTAGGGCGAGAAACTATCGAAGCTTGAGACACTGCAACAAAAAGTATTACGGATTTTTGAGAACTGCTAGGGGCGGACAAAGGATCTGCGTGCCACACCCCGGTTTTATAAACATTGGTTACCCAGACATGAAGAACTTATGAATATAAGGTACTAATTTACATTTACACAAGCAAATTATATTAGCCTGTAGCAGGATGCACCAGCAAACTACATTTTACGTAATCAGAGCAATCATATGGCGATGACACGAACAACCTATAGAATCGTTCATAGCTTGCTAAATATGTACCTTTATCAAACTGGTTGTTACGTTTCAGAAGTTGTGGAAGCACGGCCAGGCTGGAGCATACGAGCGCGAGCGCGCGCTCAAGCCCTGCCGGGCACAAAGCAAAGGCTGCGCACTACAGTTGCACGTAGCTGTGGCCTGCTACGTAGCGTAGATACGGCGGCCGCCGCGGGGTGCCGCGACGAGTCTGCGAGCTCAGCGCAATGCACTCGTGCTGCTCGCCGAGGACAACCGCGTTGGGATAAAACCCCTTGAACTTCGTAAAGTGGCGCCACGCTTTGAAGAATACCGCCTCCGCCTCGCGCGCTCTGGCCGGGGCCGACGCCGCGTCGCTATTGGCCTAATGGCATCACGTGGGCCCTCGCGCCGTCTTCGCACAGAATAAAGAACCAACTTTGCGGGCGTTGTTTGTTTAGCTTGAGAAGCGTTTACAGAGTGGCACGGAGCGCATGATGGCGCCGTTGCTGTTCCGTGTTGCTTTAGTTTGCGAACGCCTTAAATTATAAGTTTGACGCAAGTGCGACGTCGCTTCACGGCATTTTCTATCACCATAACCTGCTGCGCCTTGGTATAGTTTCAGCAAAAACAGGAAGCTCTTCTCGATACCACCTGGTACAGATTTGCTACAGGTGATTGGGATGCAGAACTTCAGACGAACATTCTCCACACGACTATGTGAGGCAGTTGCGAGTCTCTCATAGTGTAGTATGTATCAGCCTTGCGCAGTGGCGTAGGTTGGTCGTCTGGCACCCGGGGCCCATAGGTTTCTGTCAGTGCCCCCCCCCCCCCCCCGCCCAAGGTGTAGTCACGAAGGCGAGGATATCAAACATTTGCGGGGAAGGGGGGGAATAGATTGATGTTTCAGCCCCAGCACAGCCGCCTTGGATACCGCGCACGTCCTCCCCCCCCCCCTTCCCGCACAATTCGCTTTCGTTTCCAGAGATCGCGAATGCTGGTGTACACGCTGTTTTATTTTCTGCACCAAATAACACTGTGTGCTGCACTAATATCTTGTGATAAGCGCACTTGCATATCTGCTGTCAGAATGTAAGGTGTGGCGGCCACTGCAGATGCGGCATCATGGAAAATATGGCTCACAAGTAAGGTAAGAAAAATATTTTAATAAAGTTGTAATTAGCGATTTTGGAGGCAATATTGCATTTGCAAAAACTGAAGCCCGACACACATATGTTGCCCAACAACAGCTTCGCAGAAATCGTCGTAGGTACTACGACGTGAAGTATTTTGGTTGCGGGCTGCTCTGGACCCAAAACGAAAAATTAAATGGCGCGTCAGTGACGCTGACCTCCCCACCCTACTAGAAAACGCCACCTGCTTCCTCGCTGCGCGGGCGCCAATGCTATGACAATTACGAGTTGTCCTCATTCTGATCCAGTAAGCCTTTTTTTATTTGCTGATATATTGGCAAACATGATTATGCGAGTGGCGGTACCATCCCAAGGTTCTGAACGGAATAGAGCACGCTTCGAGGCGATTTCTGGCGTCACCAGGCAAAAGAGAGAGAGAAGGCCGCCATCACACCCGTGCCAGCGAAAGGTTGCGCTTCTATTGGCCTGCACTCGCAATGGATAGGATAGAGGGATCGAGGTCACTGGTGCACTCTTTTATATTTCTTTCGGTACTGCCGTAATGGGCCACCCGCAGTGACAAGTTACTGCAGGCTCTAGCACCCAGGACGATTTCGTTTAGAGAATAAGGGACAAACAATGAAATCTTCCTTACCTCAGTAAGGAAGCCTTCATTGCAGTAAGGCCACCTTACGTCACTCTGAAAGCTTCCTTACTGAGGGGCCCTCGGTGAAGGCTTTCTTGGTGCGTCCTCAGCATAAGGTAGCTCCAAAGCTACTTTCATGCGTCCTTACGCCGCTCCTGGCACTGAACGAGCGCTTCACCTCACTGCTTAACCACGTGACGTTTGCTTGCGCATGCGCGCTGTCGCCCACCTGCGGAGAAGCGCGAGCACGGTGCGTCTTGCCAGGCACATGTTCGTTTCAGTCACGCGTGCGGCATGGAAGAGTGGCTAGGCGTTGCTAGGAGTTGCACGACGCCGGCGTGCCAGCTTTGATCGATGGAGCACATCGTTTTGCACTGTAATGAGCTACTTTTTTAAAGTTTAGTAAACAAAACCAGAAGAAAGCGTCCACGCTTCTCCATATTAGCTCTTCAATTTAAATATTGTGCGACGCTACAACATTTTTTTTTATTGAATAATTGTTCGCGTAAAGCTTTTAAAAGATAATCTCGAACCCAGGCATGCGGCAACCGCTCCTTACGTGAGGACGGATGAAGGGAGCTTTCAGAGTACGCTTGCTTCCTCCATCGGTCCTTCGCTGTAAGGAGGCCTCACGTAAGGTTAGGAAGCGCTCGAAGGAAAGGAACGTTTCATTGTTTTGGCCTAAATTTTTGTTCACTTAATATAACTTTGGGTCCTGAATTCCCGAATCACAAAGCTTCCTCTATAATTCCTAATGAAACAGTTATTTAATAAATCCTATTTTAGGAAAACGCGGACTTAAGATAGCTACGCATGAGCGCACCGCACATGAAACGTTCTGCTAAGGCGAGTAGTTTAACGACCACTTTTAAATTTTTTAGCCCGCACATTCGTCCAGTTATTACGTAAGATGTTGATAAAGCAGGAGCCGACAATTCGGCGACGCTACACATCTGGTAAATCGGGTACATGAGCTCGAGCTGCTGGTTACCGGAGTATTCTTTACCAATTACGCACATTCAAGCCGGCGGAAAGAGGGGGTCTTCAGACATATATGACAACACCCCCCCCCCCCCCCAACTGGCACCCGGGGCCCGCGGCCCCCCGTCCCCCCTGTTACTACGCCACTGGTCTTGCGTAATTTGTTGCGGGCCATAACGTAGTAGATATTGCACAGTTCACTCAGGTGGTTGGCATTTGTCGGCACGCTTTAACACAACTCCTACGCAACGTGTAGGTTATTTATTTGAACATTACGTGGTTGAATTTCATGCGCTTATTCATATTGTATACACAGCAGGCTCGATTAATCGTATTGTGTACACAGCAGGCTCGAGCAGGTTGCGTGCGAAAACGTGATAACGAAACATTTAGGATTCAGCGCATTCCTTTTGACAAAATTTGAGGCTAGAGCGCGGGAACTCATCTTAGGAAAGCAACTCTACATTTTGTGGTTACTCACTAGCTGTCTTTAGACCGAATAGCGTTATTCGCCTCTTTTATTCGTGTTCGTCACTGGTAGTCGCCCGGTGTAAAGCCCCTCCATACGCGCGTGGATGGAGGGGCTGTAGTCCGGTGTATTTGCGATACAAAGGAAAAGTTTGCGTGCTCTCCCGAAATGCGTTCTTCCCCGAACGACAGCATCATAAGTCTTTGAGGCGTACGTGTTAATTCTCGTCAGCTTTAAAGTGTCTGCAAGATGCGGCGGTGGAGCACTCGCAAAGAAATCGTGCGGCCGCTCGATCGTTCACTGCCTGGTTTTAGTCGTCACTCGCTCGTTCGTTCGTTTAGTCGTTCGCCAACTCGTTCGTTCATCTATTAGCTCGTTCGACCACTATGTCTCTCAGACACACGTGATAAGACAGCGAATGGTGCCTCAATATGAACGACTGCATCATTTCACTTACCACAATTTCGGCCGCATCATAGCGCGGCAGTTCTTTGCGTGGTCACCACTCCACTAAAGTCATATCTCGCAAATGTTATTTCGGAGCGAGCGCAACCGTCCTCAATGCATGCACCTTAGTGCAACCCGGTTCGCGACAAGTACGTCACTTCATGAATGAACGAACTAACGCACGATGAAATGTTATTCGTGATGAGTCACTAACCCGGAAAAAACAATGCACTTGTTTGAGCCTGAATGAAGCGCTGTTCCCGCATTCCCGCTTCGCGAACGAATACTAAAAAAGCTAATTTAATTTTCTATGTAAGCAGAATCCCGACTCGCAGATAGGCCGCGCGTATTTCTGTCGACTTTGAGGCACGAGAAACATAATGGCGCAAGCGTCCACGTCTGAGCCTTTGGCGCTGGCTTAGACAATTGGCAAGCACACACGTTGGCGGCGCTGTAGCTTGTGACACTCTTTCGAACCTTCAGAGCAGCGTTCGTTCGTGCCCTCTGTCGTCCCTTTTACGTCATAGCTGATACGCGCCGCGAATAAACATGGTAAGGACGGCGTGGATTTCTTAGGCTACTGAGGGCTTGCTGGAGGTCAGGATGTTCGCATTCAATCGTAAATGTGTTATTTACAACAATTCACAACAAAGTCTTGCGACACGCACTCGACAAATGTTGCGTACCTAATTGTAGCGCACGTGATACATTCCGAGTCGTCATGGCACAGCGTTAACGCTCGATCAAATATTTAAAAAAAATAGCTGTCTAAACTGAGAAAGAAAAGCTGCCGTCACTGAATTTGCATAACCGTCTTTTTAGAAAATATATGCTGTACATGAAGTTACTCGGAGCCAGAAAGCCAACGAAAACGCTAAAAGCCCACCGCCTTGCCATGCGTGCGTTCACTCTGCGAAAGGTCGTCTGCTATGCTCGAGCGGTGAAGGCGGTGCCACGATCGAGCAGTTAGCATGAAAGAGAGGAGAAACGAGGAGGAGTCGCTATTTACGAAGTTTAAGGGGTTTTATGTTGGGAGCACGGCCGGATTAGGAAAAATGGGGGCTCTGGGCTAATGCGCATGCAGGCCCCCTTTCCCTATACTGACCCCCCCCCCCACCTGTCGCCTATTGCGCTACTGTTAATATGCCATGTTTCATTTTAATTCCACCAAATTAAAAAGAATGAAGGGCGATCAACGGGATTATTATTATTGTTATTATTATACGGAAAACAACAAAACTTGCTTGAAACGCGTGTTGTTGTAAACACCAGCACATGTGTTCACTTTGTTATTAGTCTGCATTCTGTTTTCAGCAACAGCTAGGCTTTAAGAAAAAGTTTAGTGCACTCAAGACGAACAAGAACTCAGAAAAGACAACACAGCTCAGATGTCGATCCTTCTGAAGCTAGGCTTTGTTTGCATCACTAAGTTTAATCCCATGAGGAGACGCATGGTTGTATCCAAAACATTCTTTATTAAAATCCAAGCATCAGACTGCAGTAATCGTTGTACACGTTACTCTATAAGTATGCAATAGATATATATAATACTTAAGGCAATACAAACACCATAAGAATGCGCTAGAATACAGATGAAAATTACCAACTGTAATGACAAAACATTACTTAAAAATATTTTCGTTAAAGGTAAGACAAGCAAGGACGACCCCAAATAGACGTGGCATTATCAAAAACAACAAAAATACAGTTATTTATAAGCACGCTAAATATCACAAGAAGAAGAAACAAGAGATGAACAACGAAGAGATGAACACTATCGCTCAAGCGGCGATGATAACACAACAGATAGTTTCAAGGCAACACAAGACTGCATTAAAATTTTCGTAATGGCCTTACATGATTCAGCGTGTCTTGATCACCTGGTCTCAGAGAGATTTTTGAAAAAAAGCTGCTGACCAGTTCCGCCCATGCTGTCCAAAAGATACTTCCATGGCTTAGGTGAGGCAGCCAAGAACACATACAGTCTGAATTACAGTGAAAAATTTGACTGCCTCAAGGCCACATTCAACGCTACATGCGCCAACTAAATTCTGTGAATGACCAGCACATGGGACGTAGACTGCCAATTCGTTCAGGTGTTTGATTTGAGCTTGCAGTCCTTTGTCGTGACATATTACTCACATTATCATAAACGTGGCCCTGTTGTGCCATTACCACAAGCCCGGATCCCGAATCTGCAAGATGCAGAATCTATCCTGCGAGCGCCATAATTCTCCCTTCACCAGTCAAGAGGCTGCGCCTTCGTGCGGGAGAAGCCTCGGCGAAGCAGCGTGTTTAGACGTGCCCGCGTGTGCCCGACAGCCCGGCGCCGCACCTCCCTTGCCTGGAGGTCACCGCGCGCGCGAACTTTGAACCGGGTGGCCAGCGCGGTCGCTGGTTGGACCCCTCGGACGACCGTCGTGTGCTGACTTTGTATTGGGCCGTTTGAGTGACAATGGGCCTCGGGGATTATAAAAGCAGCAACACGCCGCTCGAAAACAGGATCTGCCGACCCCACCTGGAGAGAGGGTCGCTCCCGACTGGGGTGAGATGTGTCACGCGTTTTCGCCGGACGCCGTCGTGCGAGAACAGTCGCGTTTGTGTGAGCTCTCGGCCCCAGTGCCGATCCGTTCATGTCCTGTATGATAACCTGTATATAATGTATAAAGTCCCTTTTGTTATTCTCATCGACGCCAGGCTCGGAGTCTTCGCTACCAAAGCTCTGTCACGAAACGGGTGACGAGCGCTACGGGACCACAAAGCCGTATTCGTGGTGCAGCGGTGCAAGTTCGTAACACTGGCGGCACCGGTTGGATGTCGTAACACTGGTGGCACTGCTTGGAATTCCATAACACTGGATGGCAGCTACGGGATTGACCGGCATCAGCTACCTCGGCGCGGTGAGTGCCTGAAGTTTACCTCAAACACCAGACTTTCTCTGACACAGGTTATAATAGCTTAGGGAAGGATTTGGTGTTGCATTGTGATAACCTTGTGTGTTTCAAGCCTAGTAAGAGTGTTTTGAAAACCAGGGGATGCTGAGGGGGTAAACAGGGCAGTGTGTGATATACTTGCATATGTCTTACTAGTAGTATTATAGTAGCGTACGGCAGGTATATTCAAAAAGGGTAAACAGCAGGAGGACAGTGTGAACGATGGAGAAGTACAAGGTGAAGGAACTTCTCGAAATTTGTGAGGAGTTGGGCATTGAGTTGGGCTCAACCAAAAGAAAGAATGCGATCCTTGAGGTCATGAGGACTGGGGACGTAACGGCTGAGGAGGCCGCTGAGGCCTGGGCGGATATCAATGAACGACGGGAAAGGGAGGAAAGGAGAGAACAGGAACGTCGCGAAGAGGAGGAAAGGAGAGAACAGCAACAGGAGGAAAAGAGGGAGAAGGAACGTTGCATGGAGGAAAGGAGAGAGATTCGTGAGCACGAGCTTAAAATGAAAGAGTTGGAGACTCGAAATAGCTCGCCAGCGCCTAGTCTCACTTCTAACGTTCCAAGAATACGCGATCAACTTCCACCCTTTGTCGTCGGAGAGGATATGGCCAAATACCTCGTGAAATTTGAGCACGTGTGCGAACGGAATAGCATTGAGCGATCCCTCTGGGCACAGAATCTGTTAGCGTTGCTTCCTGGGGAGGCATCAGACGTAATAACTTGCTTATCGAAAGAGGCGTTTGAGAGCTACAGTGATGTGAAGGAAGCGCTACTGCGGAAGTACAAATTGTCGCCCGAAGCTTTCCGGCAGAGGTTCCGGTACGCAAAAAAGGGTAAGGAGTCGAATGTTGACTTCGCGTTTCGTCTAAAAGCCGACTTGGTGGAATGGCTGAAGGGCGAAGAGGTTTACGACGACCGCGACAAAATCGTCGAATGCATCGCGTTGGAGCAGTTCTACCGTTGCATTGATGAGGATGTCCGGCTCTGGCTGCAAGATAGGCTAAAGGAGGTTAAGCTAAACAAGGCAGCAGAGTTAGCGGAAGAGTATTACACACGCCGCAGCTTGCACAGCAAGGCAGTGCGCGTAGAAAAAGCTGATAGGAGAGATTGGTTTTCCGGGAAGCCCGACGAACGGAAGCAAATCACGCGTCGCGAGTTTCGGGACGACGAATCCCTTACCAAAGAAACTGTAAGGGAAGGGCAGAATACATCTCAGAATGATGACGATGGTCCGAAACAGCGAAACGAAATGACGCGTTCTTTTGAAAAACGGAAACCGTTAACCTGCTACAATTGCAAAAAGCAAGGGCACATCGCTGCAAGCTGCCCAGAGAGAATTGCTTTTGCAACGATACAGGAAACTCACAAGAACATACGTCTATTGGAGCCCTATGTGCAGGAAATTAAGGTAAACGGCAAGAAGTGCCGAGCACTGCGGGACTCTGCAGCAACTATGGACGTTGTTCACCCGTCTTTCGTCTCCTCGAGTGATTTTACGGGAGAGTGCGTTAGGATACGGCAAGTGGCCGAGAAGGAGAGTGTCTGTTTACCGATCGCAACGGTTATCATTGAAGGAGAGTTTGGGAAACTTAACACCGAAGCCGCTGTGTCAGCCGCCCTCCCGGAGCAATTTTCCTACCTCTTCTCAAATAGCTCGGAGCAGCTGCTGAGGGATCAGGGCAAATCATTCTTTGCCGACGTGGCGTACATGGCCCCCACGCGATCCAAAGCGCGCCCGCTGTCGAGGGAACTTGACTTAGCGTCGGTGAGCGAAAGGCGGTGCGGCACACGGACCGATCACGGTAACTTGAGTGGCGAGCGGTCACGGGAGAGGCAGAGCTCGGAGGCTGGCCTAGACGAGCGGGTCCTGGAGGTGAGTGGGAGTGACGCGTGCAGTGCTAGCCGCGATAGAGACGCGACGCCGCAATTAGGCGACGCGGGCTCCACACTCGCTCCGGTTTCCGCCAGCTGGCAGGAGCAGGCTGCAGTTGAAAGGGAAACTCGGATTCGCGAACAACAGGAAGATTGTTCACTAGCCGATCTGAGGAAGAGCGTCAAACGGGGAGTGAAAAAAAAGGAGGTTTCATTTGGCAAGGAATCTGGCTTATTGTACCGCCGCTACACGGATAAGCAGGGTCGCAAATATAAGCAGCTTCGGATTCCGCGAAAATATCGCCGGGAAAAATGAATGGCCTCATTTGCTTCCTCAGAAGTATGTTTTCGGTCCAAGCGATTTCAAGGGGACCATTCTATTTGTCATTATTATTGATGATTAATAATTGTTTCTATTTTGTTGCGTTGATAATTTGAAAACTGGTTGTTTGAGCCTTGTGTACTGGATCGTACACCTGCCTCCTGTTGCAGCGGGAGAAAAAAGGGGAAAACAATTTAGTTAGGTTGATTTGAATTATGGCCTTGTCTGGTGTTTGACGGGAGACAGAGGGCACTTGTTCGTGTTGGGTGTTGCCTTTTGCCGGTCGGTTTTGCAAGCTGCAGAACGACCAAGCGGGACCAGTGGCGAGAAGCAAGGTCTTAGGAACGACCCGAGCGGAGCTGGTCAAGGTGCCTTGGCGACGACGTGGTGAGCAGAGCTCCTGTCCTGGCGAGTCGGACCTGGGCACGTGAGGTTACCTGGCGTCCCGACACTGGATGTGAACTTGGACGAGCCTGACGAACGTGCGCGCCTGGCATCCGAGCCACGTGGAGGCAGCTCGTCTTCCCGGCGCCTTATCTGAGGGCGGGGATGCTGTTGTGCCATTACCACAAGCCCGGATCCCGAATCTGCAAGATGCAGAATCTATCCTGCGAGCGCCATAATTCTCCCTTCACCAGTCAAGAGGCTGCGCCTTCGTGCGGGAGAAGCCTCGGCGAAGCAGCGTGTTTAGACGTGCCCGCGTGTGCCCGACAGCCCGGCGCCGCACCTCCCTTGCCTGGAGGTCACCGCGCGCGCGAACTTTGAACCGGGTGGCCAGCGCGGTCGCTGGTTGGACCCCTCGGACGACCGTCGTGTGCTGACTTTGTATTGGGCCGTTTGAGTGACAATGGGCCTCGGGGATTATAAAAGCAGCAACACGCCGCTCGAAAACAGGATCTGCCGACCCCACCTGGAGAGAGGGTCGCTCCCGACTGGGGTGAGATGTGTCACGCGTTTTCGCCGGACGCCGTCGTGCGAGAACAGTCGCGTTTGTGTGAGCTCTCGGCCCCAGTGCCGATCCGTTCATGTCCTGTATGATAACCTGTATATAATGTATAAAGTCCCTTTTGTTATTCTCATCGACGCCAGGCTCGGAGTCTTCGCTACCAAAGCTCTGTCACGAAACGGGTGACGAGCGCTACGGGACCACAAAGCCGTATTCGTGGTGCAGCGGTGCAAGTTCGTAACACTGGCGGCACCGGTTGGATGTCGTAACACTGGTGGCACCGCTTGGAATTCCATAACAGCCCCTACAATCATCAAGTGAGATGCCATTGGTCGTCAAGAGGGACATCACGGTATCGAAAAGATACAAGCCGGTATGCGATTTAATTTGAACGAATCCAAGAAAGCGTTCGCACACTTTCTCATTTAAGTAGTATCGTAAAACAACTGACAGCCGATCAACGTGAGTAAGGTCTGGAGTCGAATCAACTATTGAAGAGAAGTATTTCGTGCGTTTCACTTCGTCAACGAGACGTTCCTTGACAGCCTTTGCCTATGCTCAATAAATTCATCACAAATGGTTTTTGACAGATACGATGGGTGACCTTTTCCTTTGTTCCCGTAGCGTTTGATGTGCTCCTCTAGAAAGGGATCAAACTTGGCAATGGCCTCAAGCACTCCCATATCATTGCCATTTCTCGGTGAAACAAAAATTTCCTCACTGCCCCTAAACTCTAGGTTGCACTCAGCTAGAAGCTTAACTACAACGACTACGCGCTTCAACACCTCTGTCCAGTAAGCAGTCTCAGTGACAAGATGCTTAACCAGCTCCCTGTCAATTGCGCTGCTCGAGTTAGAGCGGGCGAGCCATGCTGCCACGTAGTTCTGGTTCTCGACGCTATTTTCATGTGCGCAAACATTTTCTTCTGCTCTTTTCCAATCAAAAAAGCCGTGCGCGGTGAAAGCGCTGGGGTTGCTTGAAATCGAAAATAGTTTGCACATGAAACAGTAAACGAAACCTTTGGACACCGAGTACATTAACCAGTGTCGCTCGTACGCCTCCCCATATACAGCCTTTCGCACGAAAAGATGAGGTGACATATAGCGTTTCTGAGTTTTCTATTGCCTTTTGGAAGACGGAAAACTTTCTGCTGCATTTTGAAAATACAATGGCCCTTTCTCAAAGTATACACTCCGAAAGCTGTCAGTAATAACGTCCAGCGACTTAGCATGGTCACTTCGGAGAATCTCGCAACGTACCTCTTGCTGCGGGGGTGTCTGTATTTCTCTGTTGACGCAACGAGAAGCCGTCTCATTCGTCCTCTTAATTGAGGCACACTTTGTGCGTGCGGACATGATTATTTGAAGCCAAACTAACAGGAAACAAGTGAGTCGGTTCTTGGAGTGTCGTTTCCTGGCGCTCGTCAGTAGAAGGAGGCTCATCGGGGAGGTTTGACACCTGTTGATCAGCAGTAGTAGAAAGCGGGCATGACGGACCGGACACCTGGAACTATGTGGCAGGGGCCCGGCCGAGTAGCATAGACGTTGGTGACTCAGGAACAGGAAAGGGCTCGGTTAGCGTTGGTTGCTCAGAAATATGTGCGACCGAGGTTGGCACCGTTTTCACAGGATCCAGACAACCAAGATGAGTCAAACCTTGCTTCTTGCCAGGAAACCGTGGTCATGGAGTTGGCAAGTCCTCCACAGAAGCACAGTCGGTACTACTAGGAGTTTGACACGGATTCTGGGTAGAGTTATCATACTGCTCCGCGGAAGCTGCATTCAGTAGGTACTTTGTCATCTTTGGTAGCTTCTTTTCACGCTCTTCTCTTTCTAAATTTGCCTTTCGTTTAGACGCGCCACTTTGATGCTTCCTACCGATCATTTTCGCATGAATGAATGCTAATTGTTCACCGGGCACTTCGTCAGTCCGATGCGGCCGCAGGTGTCCAACGGTGGCCTTCCCGATGACTTGCGCACGCTGCCAGGATGGTCCGTGGCTGGCCGAGAGTGGTGCGTCACCCGGGAGCTCCTCAGCGGGCGGGCTTGTGCAAGCTTAACCGGCGGCTCGGAGCTGGATCGCAGCCCGCGATCAACTTCCTTTTATACACGCGCGCCGCGTCTGTGTGTGCTGGTTGGGAGCGTCGTAGGCGCCAAAAGCGAAAATAGTGGCATCTATACGCCAACATCCAAAATCTAATTTGAAGGACGCGCCCGGTGGCGTTTAGTAGGCGGAGATTTGTGCGCACGCCCCGCTCCCCCGCAGTCTCCGCAGTGCAAGGCAGTGAAGAAGGAGCAGCAGCACCGTGAAGGGGATCATACGCGACCTTCGAATGCGAAGGACGCCGCTTCTGCTGAACGCGTTGAAGTACTTTCTGCGGGAAAGTATTCCTGAAATAGTCTATTTTAACTTCAAATTCATTTCTCGACATCGATAAGATATTGCCACATGACGGTTCAGGGACCCTTTAATTACAAAATGCTTATATTTTTGCGGTAAACCTTTGTCAGGCCTCTGGCGTTTAGCTCTACCGTGATTTTCTCTGCATTACAGAAATAAAGTGCTTTGTCTTCTATACTATTGCAGTATCGAAATAATTGTTACGAAACAAGGCCTCAGACTACAAGTAAGTAAGTTGCAGTTGGCGGAAAAGCAAAATCCTAGTTACTGCAGCGAGCAGGCTCTTATTAAGGGCCTCAAAAACTGAAGAAACCCACGAAGATTAAAAAAAAGCACGCTATTGAAATATCGTTACCGATCGCAAAGATATCGGTCATGCAGGCTACATCTGTTAAAAAATTCAAAAAGGATAAAAACTAGCATCATATGTAGCTCCAGGATATATTGCAGATATGAACACCTATCAAGCAACTAGGATTGTAGTATATCTTTTCGTCTTTTTAACTAATCGCAAGTTATTGGTCCATGTTTGATATTTCATAGAGAAATGCTTATTCTAACGGTTTCATTTCAGCTATCATCATTCTTCAATCATCTAACAATTTACTGTAGTGGAGAAGCAAACATATTATACTTCTTCCGAACATTTCCAATTCGTACGAAATAAATAAATAAATAAATAAATAAATAAATAAATCACTGAAAAATTCGATTGAAAATCAATCCGGCCGGGTGTTCTGGCGTATTCTGCCAGATATTTACATATTGACTTTGTCCCCCTTAATAATGTTTACTGAGGGGCCCAGAATCAACGCACTGCCTTCTGAAATAGTTTTGTATCTGTTGGAGTTCACAGAATTTTTTTTTTTTGAAGCTTGTCCTCCCTGCGTGGAGGGCGCCTAAGCGACTCTGCAGGCATATTTACTAAAGTTGTTCAACGCCTATCCAAGACCCGCCCGTGCAGAGACGTACTTGAAAATCTCGGCATCACATACCACTCGCAACACGGCGTCAAAGTAGACATTCCAAGACCCATACGCGAGCAACTATACTTACCCCCATTGCCTCGCAACATGCACCCCCAACACCACACGGGGAGGCGTAAAGCCAGGGCACAACAAATGAACAAAAGTTACTCTAACGACAAGGAGGCGGTCTTCACCGACGCAGCCCGCTATCGAGACAGGAAGAGTTTCGTGGCAGCAGTTACTAGCCACCGAGGCAACCACCTCACGAGCGTCACCGTGAACACGGCACATGCCGAAGCGGCAGAGGAAGCGGCCATAGCACTGGCCCTCACACAAACCAAAGCTACATACGTGATCTGCGACTCGCAAACGGCAATTCGCAATTTTGCAAATGGGCGCATCTCGCAAGAGGCGTATCAGATACTCCAGCGACATCCCATACACCACGGAGAGGCCGACGTTGATAACCGAAGCATTTGCTATGGATCCCGGCACACACTGGAATGAGCACCCCCAACGAAGCGGCTCACGGCGTTGCTCGAGGGCTGACTCACCGAGCAGCATCGGAGGAAGAGCCCCCGCGGGGTACTGCAAACGTCTGGGCATGGGAGGATCGTATGACCGCTTTTCACGACATCACGGCACACTACCAATTACAAAGACGCATATACCCATTCCCTCGCGCTAGGTTAGACAGGACGCAAGCAGTACACTTCAGACAATTACAAACAAACTCTTACAGAAACCCCAGACTCATGCACGCCATGTATCCATACATGTACCCTACAAACAGATGCACATCGTGTGGCGAGGTTGCCACGCTAAATCACATGTTATGGGAGTGTCAGGAGTTAACAAAGAAGTCGGGCAGTGCCGACCCCTCCGTCTCTTCCACCGCCAGCCTCCAGTCACGCTGGATGACCGCACTGCTCAGCTCTGACCTGACAGCACAACTCTGGGCCGTCCAGCGAGCCGAGGAAGCCGCTTCGAGACAAGGTCTCGGAACCGCGTCCGCGGCGGGTGCCCAGACCCACTTAAAGACGCCGGACTCAAATCTTGCTGATTTGAAATAAAAGTTTACGCTCTCTCTCTCTTTCTCTCTCTCTCTCTCTCAGTAATCCGAAGCATAATGTTTCAGTTCTTTTCTTTCTAATTCTGAGATTGCCATCATTTTCTTTCTGTATGTGACAAAGACGACTTTGTCTAGTTTTCATCGACACACCTCAGCGCAGTATACCGAATGATTCACCAGGAGACTATGCGAAGACCGTCGGTCGACAGGAGTTCCGGAGCTCTTGAACAGCAGCCAAAATACGGCTATTGTATGCAATAAACATTGAATCAAATTCTGAGGGTTTGCGTCTGAAATCCACGATCTGATTACGAGCAACGCCGTAGTGGTGGACTCCGGATTAATGGATTAATTTTGACCGCCTGTGGTTCTTTGCAGGCGGTCAAAAGCGGCACACGAGCGTATTTACGTTTCGCCCCGATCGATACGCGGCCGATGCGTGGCCGGGGCTCGATCCCGCGGCCTCGTGCTTAGCAACCCCAACACCGCAGCCACTAAGCAACCACGGCGGGTTTCGGTAATCAGGCTTGTCACGCCAGGCGTGTAGGGCTTTCGACCTCGAGACCGCTCACACTGAACGAAGGAAATGAGATGAAAGCAATACGGCGATCAAAAAGGGAACCGCTAAATATTAGGTCGCACTTACGTCCTCCTCTCCGGCACACTGGCTGATGTATTGGTGACACAGCTTGGATATGTCAATCCTGAAAAAAAAAAGGGAAATTCAGCGCTGTAATTGGCTTCCGACATTAAGTGGAATTATTCCGTGCGTGGCACGTACCCTCATGGAGCAGCAGCGCAGTAGGGAAATGAATTTAGGCCTAAGCCTCAAGCACACAATCGTATACTTAGACGTATAATATTTATCTTAGTCCTGTAAACCCTTGCACAATGCAGAGCTACAAGGTTTTTTCTTTCTCAAATGTCTTTTGTTTTACTTATATCCCCACTGAAACGTTTTGTATGCCAGTCTAACAGATCGGCGTACTTTCTGCACGCTTTCCGTGTAATTATTATGAAATCTATGTGGATTTCACATATATTCCGCGCAGGGGCGTAGCCAGGGGGGGGGGGGAAGGGCTTATGGGGCTTCAGCCCCCCCCCCCCGAAATGTTTTCGTGCTGTCCATGCACCGCCGACCAAAGCGACCCCCGGCGTTGGAAATCACTCTGGATTTTGTCTAGAATGTCTTTTTGACGCTCGAAAAGACATTTAACCGCGAAGATTGCGAACTCGGGCTGGATTTCGTGGCAACGCCCATACACCGGCAGTCACATAACGCCAAGCAGTCGCATCCAAGCACAATGTTTCAAGGGCGCTTTGATGGTGAGCGGGCTCGCCGCGGCATCTCACTGAGGCCACGGAATCTATGGAGCGCATGGATATCAATTGCGAAACTTTATGGGTATAAATCTCATAAGCTCTGTGAAACGTGCATTGACATTTCAAAAGTTGTGCTTTAAATTTTCAATTGCGGACCTTTGTGGGTTTAATGTTGTTATAAACATTTGACGCCAAAGGTCCATTGACTTTTCTAAAGTCTTACATCAGAACATACCACGAGACAAGCCAAATCAACACACTAGCAGACGAGTTGACAACGCACGCAGCGAGGTCCAATCAGACGATGTGTTGGGGTGGTTCATTTGTGCCGTCACGTCACATAAAAAAATATCAACACTTTTTTAACCTACGCCAGAACAACCATGTCATGACACTATAGCCAGCCAAAGTAACTACGTTCTTATTTATTTTTTCTACTTTGACTTTTATTCGCCGAGAACACATTGAGCCTCTTCAATTTTTTTTTTGTTCTCGCTACCCTACCCACGGGCTGCCAGAGCGAGCAAGAGCGCATATGTTTTTCTCGTATGGCCCCGAACCACCGCGCGGTGCACTTCGGTGGTCGTTCGGTTTGCACTGGCCGAGTGCATTTTCACCTGACAGAGTTTTGGAAGCTTTCTGGCTAGCAGACGAGAAAAAAAAAACAATGGTTGCTCGCCGCCATCACTGTGGGGACTCGAAGGATTGCACCGCGTTCCTTGAGCGGAACCTTTCCGGAAAGTCTTGTTTCGCCGGTGTAGAATACTGAGCAATATGCGTATGGTTCTCAGTGGGCCAATCGTCTCATGTTTTCTTCGGTATTAATTCTGTAGCCCCATTAGGTGCCCGATGTAGGCATTCGATTCTGGCCAACATACTTTCCTATGCGTTTGTTTTTTCCATTTCGGTGCCTCCGCCCCACAGAAAAAAAATACATTGTTGCGGCGCAGCGAATTGTCGCATGGTGAAAGTTCGATTTTGATACTTCTTTTGCGGAAAGTAATGGGCGACGGGACGCTTCAGTTGCCGGATACGTTTATTGTATTATTGCGAAAGCAATTATATGGACACTCCAGGCGCATTCCTGCCGTCGCCGTCGCCCTCATGTTTCGTATAAAGTCCAAGGGTGATAAAATCGTGACCACGCGCTGCATGCAGTATGTGCGAGTGAAAGCGTAGGGGGGGATGTGGAATGGGTCAGCCGACGATGGTGGCTCAGTCTTGTGTGCGCAAAGGAGAAAAGCGGGAAGCAAGCGCGCCGCCTTCCGTCGCGCGTAATACATCGGGGTGAGTGGATGGAATGGGGGCGGAATCTAGGATTCTGTGAATCTATGATTGTGCAACGTGTTTATTTGCCTTGTTTGAAGCATTACATACAGATACCTTTTCTTACATACGTAGACTCATTGGAGACTTATACGTATACTTAAATATCTTGTTGCGATGTTATGTGTATACATGCAGTGAACTATGTTTCCAGTGACACTTTTTTGTCCTTTATCAAGCCGTATTTTCACATTTGTATATCCCATTGTATCTTTGCATTTCTAATGTACGAGGGCGAGTCAAATGAAAGTGCGCCTACCCTAACCGCGCAATAATGGTTCGGTTCATTATCTGCGAGGCATGCGCGTAGGAGAACGGCATGTCTCATTTACAAAAGTGACACGCAGGTGTGAAGATAAATGTACTTTAATGCTCTTATACACTGCGTTGAATATGGCTGCGTCACGTAATGGACACTTCAAAAGTTGAACAGCTCGGTGTCGCGAAGTTTTTGACAGCTAAAGGTGTTTCCGAAACAGAAATTATTCGCCGTATGGCTGCCGTTTACGTTGAACGCGGCATTTCATTGACCACTGTGAAGCGTTGGAGCAAACGGTTTAAAGGACGTTGTAAAGACATTCCAAGACCGGGTCAAAACCATCGTGCAATGACCCCCCACACAATTTCAAAGGTTCATGAGGTGATGAAACAAGAAGGGAGCATAAGCATCGATGAACTGGCAGACCATCTGAACATCAGTCACGGTTCGGTTCACGCCTTAATTCATGAGCTTCTCGGTTATCGGCTCTTTGGTGCGCAATGGATCCCCAAGATTTTGATCCATAGCGAGAAGACGGAGAAGTTTCGCGCTGCCTTGACTCATCTGATCGGGTATCGCAATGAGGATGACGACTTCATGTTTGCAATTGGGATCGGGGATGAACCTTGGTGCCACTACTACGAGCCTGAAACACGACGGCAAAGCTTACAGTGGAAACATTCGAATTTACCACGCCCAAAGAACGCAAAGGCCATCATTTCCGCTGGAAAGGTGTTGTTGACTTTTCTTTCGGTCGTCAGGGTCCATTACTGATAGAATTTGCTAAATCTTGAGAGGCTATCAATTGTTTCCGATATTGCGAAACGCCAGAATGGCAGTGTGTCGCAATCAAGAACCAACAACGTGGAAAATTGACGAATGGGGTCATCTTGTTCCACGACAATGCCTGTCCCCACGTCGCTTATGTGGTTAATACAAAACTGGCAAAGTTCAAGTGGGAAACGGTGCAGCATCCGCCATACAGCTCCGACCTGTCACCTTGTGACTTCTACATTTTGAGGCAACCGAAAAAACAGCCCAAGGGAACCAGATACAGACTTTTTGAAGCAGCCACCCAAGGAGTTTTATAAGACGGGAATCACGCGACTCGTTAGTCAATGGGACAAATGTCTAAATTCTCATGAAGACTACTTTTAAATAAAGTACCCCGTTGTTGGCTCATTCATTTGACTTGCCCTCATATATCTTGCAGAAGTCCTGCTTTTTATACGTGCTCTCTGTCGCGACTATAACTTCGGTGCAATTACTCACGATACACGACAAGGGACAGCTACTCCTGCACAATACATTAAAACAAATTACAGCGTCATTGAGATTTGTCACTGGCCATTGCATACATACAAGAATGTAAGCACGGTTCTTGAATGACAAAGTTTCATTAACATATTCGTCCTCAACTTGTTCAGTTCATTGCCTTTGAATTTTTCATGTCAGTGGCATGCACTGCTTTCCTGGTTTCGAACTGATATAGTTCTAAAGTTCGTGTGATATTTTCTTTACTTAAATAGACAAAAATATGGAAGCATTGATATCAGTTATTTCGGGCAACATTTTTGGCACATACGAGTATATTCTTTTATGAAAAAATACATTTTATTGTTTTGACTGTGCGTAGCGTTCAAGAATTCGTTTGCAGCATCTTTGGCAATGACAATGCAGTTATCATTCATGGATTTTATCCCTTGACAAATTGTTTAAGAGGAAGCTTTAGCTCGGGCCCAATCCGACGCGGCCTATTCAAATACTTGTAAAACGCAGAAACCCTTTTCTTAGATAATCCTGCTAATCGCTTTTGTTGAAATTCGTTGCATTTGAGAAAGTTAAATCCTAGTTCTGTTGGAAACACAACTTCGATTTGAGGCCTGAATGTTGTTTAAAATATTTTGAAAAATTCGAAAGTTTGAAAATATAGAAGCACGACGTTTACAAACTAATAGCCATGAATAACAGACATTGTGGGTTTGTAAACGGCATCTATTATAACAGTCAAAGCGGACAAGTGTGCTATGTCAATTTGTATCTTACGTGAATTGGTTACGTTGTGTACAAGGGTTCTGCACAAGCCGTATTTCCACAATACTAAATTTTTTGAGATTCATGTGTAACATATCCATTTTGTCCGCTGTAGATGTACTGTTAGATGCAATTCACAGAATTGTGATATCATTTTTCATTGTTGAGTCACGGAGTTTTAAACTTGATAGTTTCGTTTTCTGAAAACTTTCGATTTGGCCAATTTTTAATAAATAATTGACCACCTAAATAAACAATTTGAAACCAGTAGTCACTAGAATTAAACTTGTTCTTTTAAATGCAACAACAAAATTTCTGGCTACGCCACTGGCCCCATATATATATATATATATATATATATATATATATATATATATATACACACACATGGGGCCAGTGGCGTAGCCCCCCCCCCCCCCCCCCCCGAACAAAATTTCTGGCTACGCCACTGATTCCGCGTAATTTCCATAAGAATCGTACCGAAAACGATCGACTGCAATTATTGAAGTGCGCATGTAACGTTTCAGTATAGGGATGCCTCGTGGCAACT
This sequence comes from Dermacentor albipictus, assembly GCF_038994185.2. Classification (NCBI taxonomy): domain Eukaryota; kingdom Metazoa; phylum Arthropoda; class Arachnida; order Ixodida; family Ixodidae; genus Dermacentor; species Dermacentor albipictus. The sequence continues at coordinate 3,846,256 of NW_027225578.1, forward strand.
CTTTGTATTAAATGAAACGCAAAATCGTACGGGCACTGCTGGACGACGAAAAAGATCCGTTGCCGTAACAACTCACGTCAAGGACCAGACTTTATCTGTCAGGAACCCCAATAAATACGTCGTCAGTTTTCTTCGGCGTTTAAAGTTAATATTGGTAATGGTGCGCTTTGGGTGGTGGGATTAGTTATGTTGGGAGCCAGGCGTGCGCGGCTGCCATAGAACCACGTGACAGACCGGGCACTTCGTTCGCTCTCACAGCAGTAGATCATCGAAAATCCGTCCATCTGGTTCCACGTACAACGAAGTGAGAAAACAAGCAGCGCACTCCTCCTTACGTCTGCCACTCTACGCCTGAAGTGCACGTGCGACATATTTACAGAGCTAAAGGCGCAGCGAAACAATCCTCTCCATTTCACGTTTTGTTCTCGATCATACTTTGCGAACATGTCAAACAATTCAAGCAATCAACTAATCCAGCTTGCTACTTTAACTACCACTCTACACCCGTGCGGTGTAGGTGTACGGTCGACTCCGCAAGCGTGGGCGTTGTGACAACCGCGAGAAAATTAGGAGAAATTACAGTAGGCTCATATTTCCGTTCCAGTTCCATAACGCCACAGTTGTTCCATTGTTCCCTATTCAGCATTGACGAAGACTGCTCCCGGCTCTTCTAGATTGCGCGCATGCATCTTTGTCGCCGTTTGCGAAAAACAAATAATATGCCATTTGTTCTTCACTGCAAAACAGTGCAAATTCAACTCGAAACGATATATCTTTGATGAATCGTCCAAGCGTGTCCGGGAACCTACATCGTCACACCTGCCACTTATGCAGTTGTTTCTTTTTGCAGTTACCTTTAATAATGTACCAAGTGTTCTTTCCAAACGGGAACTAAACCTCGGGCGCTATAACCTAAAGCTATTCCAAACTGTTTATTCCATTTCTGCAATCAGCCCTCCACGATTCGTCGAAAACCTTTCGAGCAGCTACCACTACTGTCTGTCACGCGACGTCAGAAAAACCGCGATAACTCCCCATTTCCTATTTCCTAATAGAGTGAGCACAAAAAACAAAATTCTGATTCTACGTCTTTTTTGCAATAATCTCTCCGGTATATTGTTCAAAAGTTTTCGGGCTGCGCACACTTCGCCTGTCTGTATCGCGACGTAACAAAACGGCAAAAACTCACGCGTAAAAGTGACGTGTACACAAAAAAGATTCATTATCATGCCGAACAAAACTTAACGGCTTTCGGAGGTGCCAAGGGCTGCCCCGTTCCGAGAGGAAAACAAGATCGTTGCCCGTCCATCCCTCTGGCACTGGCTACTCGGGGCTGCGTGGGAGAATTTGTTTATTTGCCTATAATATAAATTTTAGGGTGGTACTTTAACGTCGCCGAGCCACTTAGACAGGTGTACGACATTACTCAGCCAATTCTCTTTTGCTGATGATCCTTTCTAGCTGCATTTTAACCTCTAGTTGCACGCCGCCGCGATTTTCCACCAGCCACCGGAAGATAAACAAGGGGAAGCGTGCCAATAGCGGGCGCCGGCACCATCCTCCATATTAGGTTATCTGCTTATACGGCGCTAGTTCGGCCGACACTCTCTTCACTTCTGCGCGTTCCTTCATATCTAATTGTCAGCCAGTTAGATATGAAAAAGCTGTCTAGGTAGGCAATGCTATTCGCTTTGAAAGCAAACAATAGTGGCCTCCTATCAACGAGTAGAGCGTTTGATTGTGCTTTTCAAACAACGGCTGCAGGTCACCACCTGATGCTTACGTCGGCAGTACCAAAATTGCGCGTCGGGCGATTGAAACAAAGACAGGTTGGAATGTTTTTATGGTATAGCGCCCCTTGTTTCATCATTGCGCTGTCATCTGCTCATACTAACCGAAACATAGTCTACCTATGCTCTTCCTGATACTGAGCAAGCGTGACGGTGTCGTGTTCTGCCATTGACATACGTTCATCTTTAGAGATTTTGTGGCTTGTATAGTCGTAGCTAAACCACAGCTACTCATCGTTGACGTATGACGCCTTAAAAAGAAAACAAAAAAAACCTAATAGCATTTCTAATTACCCTCAAGCATATTTAACATTCTAAGTCAACTAAACAGAAAATACACTATCACGTGCATCCTATTCATCGGTGATTTTAACTCCTCAAGCATCGATTAAACTAACCCTCATATAGCTATTTGAAGTACAGAATCTAAAGAGTTCATTACTGTTTGTCTGAATTTTAACGTTACGCAATTGGTAACTCAAACAACTCGTGTCACACAGGTTACTGCTAACATTCTAGATCTTGTATTATCTCCCCATTATGAAGCTCTCTCTTCCATCAACTAAAACCGTGGTATAAGCGATCACAAAGTAGTTCCCGCCATCTTCACCTTAACTCTGGGCAGGAAAATTGGTAATGTTTTCAGGGAATATTGACTTACTTAACTCAAAAATACACGCCCATAATATCGATTCGTTCTCCCCACTATAAAGCATTGTTCCGAAGGGTGTGGAAACACTCGAAAAAAGAAGCACCTCTTCGTGAAGCTAAGCAAAACCCGAACTGCCGGTCAGTACACCTAGTTGGACAAGTTGGTTTAGCGTGACGGTGTCGTAAATGAGCTTAAATGACGTGGAATATAGGCGAAGACTAGAAACACACACAGCGCCACTTACAACTCGTTTATTAGGAAATCCGGTTGTCACTTCTATACGCATATGCAGGTGACACTTGTCATGTGCAGTGCACTCAATAGACATCCAAAAAACGAAGTTCTTTTTCTGTCAACGTCAGCGACACTTCACTGACACATTTTCCTACTTCATCACATATCGACTTCTCTTCGATAATAAGCCTCGCCCATTGATTAGGATTCCGGGCTATAACGGTGCAGCCATCAAGTTTTGGAGTTCAGGTACACTTTGTGCAGTAGGTGGCGAGATGCTCGTTGCGCCCGCTTTTGACTTTATTGCACTAAGTCGTCATTCAGGCAGCGACCGGTTTGCCCGATATACAGCGTGTTCAAAGCTAAGCCTTATGGTTTTTTTAAAATGAGGCACTGGGAGGCACGCGAAGACCACCTGTGCAAATAAGTTATGTGGCCGGGAGGCACAAAGTGAGGTGATAATTATCGCTGTGAGCGGCCCACTTAACTAAAGCTGAATAATTAACTTCTTGTTGACTGCAGTAAGCGGGTATGTTTGTACTGAAAAGGTATAGGCAGTCGTGTTTCTACAAGAGTATTAGTTGGAGGAACTCTTCTAGCGTGTCTGCGCTCGGAGATATTGAACTCCAAATTTTAATTGTCGTTCGCATGATTACGCATGCAAGAGAGTTAGGATCGGCGCAAAGCTCCTCCCTGATGTGACACGGCTGTTGCGTGCCGCATTTAGGCTGACAACGGGCCGCCTTGGCAAAGATGATAACTGTCCCCTTTCGCTTCGCGGCTGGCAAAATAAAAAATCGAAGAAACCGGAACCGCTGCCGTAACACGCGACCGCGCAGCCTTTAACGATGGCGGCAGCTGCTATGCCGATATAATGGCGCGAGCAGAGAAGCCGGGGGGCAGTGCGCGTGCGTAATGCTGACTAGACGCGCGGGCATGGTGCTTGCTTGGGCTACGCAAATAAAGTGTGTGCTGATTTCCAGGTATTGTAAGTTTTATTGAAATCAAGAGCAACAACTGCATGGAACACCGCGCTGTCATATCTTGATTTCGCCAGCCAAGAGGGGAAGGGGAACAGTTATCAACTTTGCTATGGCTCCGTTAACTTGCACAACCTGGACAACTTCAAGGGAGTGGAAAATACTACCTTAACACTCGACCTTTATGCTACTTTCTTAAGATTGTGTGACAAGCGATGAATGTAGAGAATTACCGTTACCTTCTAAAGCGAAAGCTTTACTGGCCGCGAAATTGCGATTTCACCATGGCGGTGCTGAGGGGAGGCACATGACATCACAACGCACGCCTCGCCGCGGATATTTCTCTCTCTCTCTCGCTCCCTATAGTCACTACTGCGCATCCGCCACTAGTAGCACCGAGCCACAGGTGTTCCGCCACTGCGCAGCACCGCGCCTTTCCGCCACCGCCGTTTGGTATGACGTCACCCCGCGTTCCCCGTCGTTGCGTTTGCCTCCGCTCGCTTCGCCAGCTGCGTCACATGCTGATAACATGACGGAGGATTGAAAAGGAGAGCTCGCGTGCGCCGCAATCACAGTTGAGGCGGCAGTATGGACGGCGACAATTCTGATAAGCAGGAGGAGGCTTGGAATCGGCATCGGAACGAGATGAAGAGGAAATGAATCGCCCAGGAAACAAACGAACAGCGCGCCGAACGACTGGCTAAACGCCGCAACATAGCTAGAAAACCAGACTAACCTGGACTTCCAATCAAGATTAGCCAAGGCTAACCATGCTATGCCTTAGCTTTCGCTACGTATATCCTGGCATAGCCGAGCTAAGCCACTGCCAATTTTTCGTTCTTCTTTTGTCTCATCGCTTCTCTGCTGACAGAGAAATTGCTTTCCGATGCCTTTACGTTCCGTCTCAGTTACTGAAACAAAAGCGTCGTCAGGGTAGCCAGACGCCTTCAGACGACCTACTTGCTCCGAAAAACACTGCTGTACAAGGGGAAGGCAAGATTTTTAAGTACATGTTTAAAACAGAAGTTGGTAATGCTTCCTTTGACAAGCTTAGAATGAGCCTATCCATACGGCAGTATCGTCTTTCTTGGTCTTAGCTAAGAACCCCAGCGCGTTTGATCATTTTGAAACTTGATTCATAATTCTAAAAAGCTAATGGATCTCGTGATGGAAGTTCATGAATCACTTGCAATAGTTATAAAATCTGCCTAAATGTTGTCATTGTGCCATCAACACCGAATTATGTACTAGGGAGCTTTTGTCAAAAATTACTAGAAAAATTATTCCACGAACCTAAAAATTAATTTCCTTAATTAACACCCATCACAACCTTAATCAGCCATCACAACATGGGTTACGCTAGGAACTCGTGTTGCGATGAGTGAAGAAACAGACGTTTTTGCGAAGCCTCGACAAGTCGCAGATGTCTTGCGAAACACAGACAGCCATGTTTCTTCACAACCCGCATTCATATCTTGGTATTACCGAACAGACTAAACCAGTTTTCCTTGCTTTCGGTAAAGCATTTGATAAAGTTGGTGATGAACGCCTACTACTAAAACTTTCACGGTTAAATTTTCAACATGCAGTTTTAACGTGGAAAGAAATCTTTTTTTTTTTTACTAATCGCACGCCTTCCTTACATGTCAATAAGAATACCTCAGATTCTCTTCCCGCAACAACAGGTGCCCATGAAGAATCTGTATTAGCCCCCTCCTGTTGGTAATATACATTAACGACCTACCATTCCATGTCTCCTGCAAAATCTGCATGTTTGCTGATGATGGTGTTGTTTACCATTCAGTCATTAACAATATTCAAAATTGGTGGCAGTGCTAGTTAATGATACTTAATCTTACTAAATACTAAGCAATGTCAACGCCTTCAAAGCCGACCAGGCAGCCAATCCAGATGAACACCCGTAGGAAGATGGATGCCGACATGGCACTGTATTGAGACTACGGTGGGAGGCGATGACGGCAGACGCTGCTTACATCAACCCGAGCCGCAACTGATTTGCGCTGCACCTACAGCGCGTGCCCGGAGAAGGATCCCGCAGTAAGACTGGTCCTTGCTTTGTTTTGTTGGCTTTTTTCTTTCCTGCAGAGCAAGTACCAGTTCATGTAAAATACACGCGCTTGATCCAGGAAAGGCTCTTCCAATGCGAAACACGAGCGGTTGAGAAGGCTGCCCATGTTACCTTGTTAGCATAACATAGAGTCATGCGGACAGCGGCTGTTTCATATTTGCAAATGAGCAACCGCAGAAATCAATAGCGGTGCTCACTTCCGCGCGACGCTTAGACACGACAGTAGCGACCTAAAAGAACACCCGAGACTTTGCTTGCAGCTCACGCTGAGATGACCTGCTTTTTTGACCGACCATTTCTCGCCATTGCGGTAATACGGTGTTCAATGATATATAATACGTGAATACGTATACAATACCCTGTCAAACGTGAGTGATTATATGTGCATATGCAGGGAATCAAAACACGCGAATCGATGAACTGAGGCCAAATATAGCAATTACCCACCGGTCGACGCGTACTTTTTCAAAGAGTAATCGTGTTTAATTGAAACGCAGCAAGGTATCTTCAGGGCCGACATGGAGGGATTATTACGGATAGTCAACTTAGCCTTCTCGTGAGCGAGCGAATTTCCATCAGCACAGCAGTGTCCGGGAACCCACTGGAATGGCATGCAGCAATACTCATTTCGCAAGGCGGACTGGTACAGTTCGGCCACTTCGTGAACAAGCCACTAATGTAAAGCCCTCGTCTAAGCACAAAGGCTGGTATATATAGTCACAAAAGACGGTCCAAGCACGCCTGAGGCTGTTATCGGAACGTGTAATGAAGTGCTTCCAGGAATGACAGAGCCGCTGCACAGCCGCGTTTATGGAGCAGTTTATAAAAATCATTAAGAGTATAAATTAACAGAGCAACATGAGAAAAGTTCAGGTGAAGCTTGGTGCATGCACTCAGTTTTGGAGACTCCATGTTCAAAACAGTGAAATGCACTGATGATCGAGCTGCCTATGAGGTAGGCCCTGCAGCGTAAAACACTAATTGCGTGATGCACCATTGTTGAAGGAATCATCGTCACAATCGTCATGATCATTATCACTGCAATAAAGGAAAGACTTCACGCAGGCCTTGTTTTCTATTGTTGCACGCACTCGAGGGAGAGACTATGCAAAATTTCCTCTGAGTCACCGATAGCCGAAAGCGCGTATTCATATATCGCCGTGTTGCTGAAACACGAGGCGTGTACCACAATTCCCTCGTTTTTATTGTGCGCCCAACCTGATGCTGCGCTTGCGCTTTCATCGGCGTAAATCGTGGTAGTTCAGTAGAAAGCGAACTTCGGGGTGGGCAACTCTCGTTTCTACGTGCATTACAAAAGTGCAGTGCTAAAGTGTTAAGCGCACTCTCATTTAATTTATAAGTGCAGTGGAATCCGACATTTATTTGGATTAGATATTTTTAAACGGAAGCAGCCATATGTCTTTTTATCGCGACACATAATGTTTCAGTTAAAGCGAGAAATGGAAGCACGGAGAGATGCGCTCGAGTGCTTCACTTTTGAAAGCACTCGTGAGATGTGCAAAATGCTTGCCTTTTGCAACAAGATCCTTTTCAAGGGCAGCTTAACAATTGGCTCTGAGAGCTACCAACTGACATTCTATGCCCTCTATTGCGGTCCGCCGACCTTCGCGCATACGGCCACAAGGCACAATGGTGTTGGTGCAGCAGTTTTTCCCATACTTTTCTTATTCTTGGACTGCGTATTCGGTAAGATATTCTGGTGAACAGCTATGAATTATACCTGACGTAGCATAGCGAGAATGCTCCAGCATAGACACCACAGCAATGAACAATCAAATCCTTATTTAATCAAAAAAATAACGCAGATAGATAAAAGAACCGCGCGAACTTGACCCGCGGAAAGTGACAGTACATAAAAACGAAAGCGTCCAGAAAAAAAGTACGCGTCACGGGCGCGCACACTCTTCCCTTGGGCAACAGTCTACGACAGCGCGTCGGCACAGCTGAGCCGCCGGCGATGACGCAGCTACCGCAGCCGAAGCCCTTGGTGATGGACGCGGCCCGTGTCCCTGTGCTGCTGCCTGTGTTTCATCCGCGTTGAGCAGCCACCGCTGCGTCGCCGACAGTGCAGCGCGACGGCAGCTCGGGGCACTGCGACAGTCAACACAAGCACAGCCGTCACCCCGGCGCTTGAATTGAGCGAATACCGAACGCATGCCGAATGAAAATTTCATAAATGCATGGATACGGGTCTCGAAGTAAGCAGGTTGATGGCAAACCGAATTATTCCCGGGGTATTGATCGATTTTTAGCAGGGAAGCATGGCAACAGGCAATATAAAACGTGCTATATACTTCTGAATGGTTACTCCGAGTCTTGCGACACTCACTACCATTTGCCTTCGTGCCCTCCACAATATACAGCTTCCAAGCGCAGTTTGACCACTCTTACGCTGCAAGCTACAGCTACGCCGCCTTGCTAGCGAATGCGGAGCAGCAAGCACCACTTTCCTGCTTGCTTTGAACCCATTTGTTGAAGCTAAATGCCATCGAATACTGCTGGAACGTTCACTCACTAAACAGCGGTTTCTTAACTTTGTACAGCACCTAAGACCACGTCGACTACAGAAAGCGGAAGGCAAGATGGGCGATCGACTGAAGGCTTCACTAAGCGTCAATTACGTATCATGTTGCGCAACATTTGCGCATGCAGACACGTATACTCCATGCCTTGCTTGACCTAATGCGCGGAGAGGATATTTCTTATACACAGAGGTCGCTATGCTAGTGACTGCGGGCGCTATCACTTTCTCGTCGCTACAAGCACTGGTGATGATTAACCGGTACGGGAATTCAGCTGGGGATGAGCTGGAGAGTTGACTGGTGTTCGCTATATACAGGGTGTCCCAACTATTTTGCACCAAGATTAAAAATATGCAAATGCCACGTACCCTAGCTGGCAGAACCGAGGTAATGTTTGTCGTCGCTTCAAAACACTCAGATTTTTTGCATGCCGCCCAATTAGATATTAATATTAATTAAGTATGCACCTTCTCAAATATTCCGATTATAGTAAAGGTGTGCAGGAGAAAATTGTATAGCGACATGAAAAAATCCCCATACACGTTTCATTTGCTCAATACGTGTTACACAAAAGAGTTTTTCCGAGCGTGAAAGAAGCCCGCGAATACACACAAAGTGCCTGGAGGGGCCAGTCGCTCGGGAATAGTCGAGCGGGGCCAGGGATAGCCACTTCGCCAGGGTGCCACTAATCTTTAATGAAAACCTTCAGTTTTGCGAAGTGCTCAAAATTTGAAGCCCGAACAACAACGAACTGCAACCAGCGCATTTCACGGGTCGTTACATCGAACTGCAACGAGCAGTCACTCTGCAGCCGATTTCTAAGAGTGAAGTAATCCCAAGTGTGTGTTTGCTTAGGCCGCTGTTACAAATGCAGGTGAATCTGGAAACTAACCAATGCATTGGAATAGTTTAGAAATCGTTCGCGTTTCAAATTTTGAGCACTGTATTTGTATCAAGCTGAGTTTGCCTTTTGTTTATTAAATGATATTTCTCTTTGTGCGTCGCCTTTGAATATTGGTGAAGGGCTGCTTGTAGACTCTGCTGAATTAAAATTACTACAATGTTCTTAAGGACATTGCCGTTTCCGACACATGAGAGAATGGTTTGGTAACGTAGATTTTTGTCTCGTAGATTGTGAGGGGCAATACTCGCTATGTACGTTCCTCTCAATTTAGAGACATCCATGCCCCACCATAAAGCTCCAGCAATGTTCGCCCCACACTCTTGAACCATGCAGCTCACTTGACGTCGAGAAATGTGCAGTGATTCGACTATTGGCTAATTAGAGTCAGTTTCCTTGCCTTTAGCACCGTTAAGAGCTTGTTATAAAATGGCAAAATAGATTCAGCTCGTATATGCTTGGCCTGTTGGATCAAGCACATAAAGAGAAGTTTTGATAGTCTTTCTTCTTTTTTACATTCACACGGGGGATCTAAAAAAATGAAAATATATTTAATAGATTGTGGTAAGCGACTACATATTTAATTGCGAATAATGTGAACCTCAGGTATTTCGAGGTTCGGCTCAAAATGAATTGAACTATTACGGCTGACGCGTCGTACGATCTGTGCCTATCAAATTACTTTGACGCCAGAGCCACCGTTTTCACTGCTGACGTTCGACGAAACTGCCAACCTACCTTCCAACGACGCAAGCTTTCGCAGTGGCGCAGCCGTTTGTTCCGGAGCCCGGAGAACGGTGGGACCTTGGAGGTACGAGGACCAAGGACCCACGCGAGGCTCGCATCGCTCCTGTCTCCGGTAACGCGTAGCGGAATGTGAGGCGCTGACACTGCTGCTGATCCCAAAAAGGCCACCTGAGATGACGTCATGCTGGCACTTGCGGCGGAAGACTTGGCGAGACCTGCTGCAGCCCTCGTGAGGTCGAGACAGGGTAGTATGCTGCTTGTCAGACGGCGGGTCCCGGGCGCTGTCAGCTCCACGAAGGACGACGGGAAGGGGTTCAGGACGGCGGGCGAAGTCGAGTCGCCGATGACGCCTTCGGCCACGCTGCCTATACTCATTCCGGAAGGCTCGAAGGAAGCCAGTGTGGTTGGACGAGACATAACCTGTCTTGTGCGCTTGCGTCTCGTGCGGAATCGAACAGGGTGCCGAGCTTCTTCTTTGCCTTTTACTCACACGCAATCCTCTCGCGCCCACGAGCGGCATCTTGCTTGCCCCTCATTTCGTGGCGCTTACCCACTACGGGGGATTGGCCAAGAAGCCGGTGGTTATAGGCAAGAGGGAGAGTGAAAACTTAAAATAAAAAGTAAGTCAAGGTAAGGTAGAAATGTTTAATAGTTAGGAAACAAACTTACTTGGCAATAACTGATTTAAAGATGAATTTAATTATATGTAGATATCATATTTGGTAGTGTTAGAATTATTTTGAATACTCAATCAGCAATTTGATAAAATATTCAATTATTGATTCAGTAGAATTAATAAGGTATCGTCCTTGCGTCACAGAGACAATGTGAATGGCCATGCAGATAATCTATCATGATTTTATGTATATATTTTTTAAACCCGTCTCGTGCCAGGAACGAGAAAGTTGCAGGATAGCCTTCGGCAAGTTCACCGAAGGAAAAAACAGACCGATTATCGCAAAAGTAACATTCTTCAAAGACAAGCAGCAGATTTTGTCTTCGGCACAAAAATGAAAAGGAACGACATATTCCATCAGCGAAGATTTTTCTCCAGTGACATGACAAGCAAGGCAAAAATTGGAGGGCTTGGGCAAAGCCCGAAACAAGCATTTGAAAGTATCGGTCAACCATCTGTATATTAGCAAAGACACCTACATATATGATATCAACACTGACTCAGTTGTTCTAGCGAGCAGATAGCTAAAGTTTAACACGTACATGCAAGATCGGAATAAAGCTGAGTCACATCAAGCCATTTCCTCATTATGGATATCATCTTGTAATATCCGCACCCTACTACCGAAACGCCATTTGGTCTGTTCTTTCCTTGACGACAGTGACTGCGACATACGTGCCCTTGCCGAAACGTGCCTATACCCTGACATCATCGATAGCGAAATTCCACCTGATCGTAACAATTTTCACATATACCGAAATGACCGTACAAGTAGGCGAGGCGGAGGTGTTCTTCTTGCAATAAAAGATACTCTACAATCATACGTAATTAATGCACACTCTCACATAGAAATTATCTGCGTAGCTTTCAAAACCAAGTTTTCCACTCGGCTCATCGGCAATTGTTACCGACCTCCTAACTGTAGCCATTCATTTGTGAAGGAACTGCGCAGTAGCATCACCGAGGCTATCAAGATATGTCGCACCGATGCCATTTACATTTTCGGCGACTTTAATTTACCTACAGTAGACTGGAACCAGTTGTCTTCCCCCTGCCGCATGTCCACAGAATGTATCTACCTCACCTCAAAGTGAAGCAACCCACACGCGGTTCAAACATCCTCGACCTAATCCTTACGACGGCTCCTGAAACAATAGGTACCCTACTACACATGGATGGTTTAGTGATCACAAACTCCTTCAAGTTTTTCTTAACTTTCCACCACCATTCTCCGGCACCGACAGCAAAAAAAATTCGCGACTACAGTAAAGCCAACAAAATTAACGCCGAACTCGAAACCTTCTACACTGACACATACCTACCATCCTTCGACAGACATCCCATCGAAGATAACTGGGTACTATACCGAGACAAATTGTGCGCATTGCAAATCAGTAGGTCCCTCTAATAACAGTCAAAAACGACAAATCAAACCTCTGGTTTACAAAATCCCTCCGGCAGCTTAGAAACAAAAAGAAACGTTTATACCGCACAGCAAAACGACATAGCACGCCTTCTGCGTGGAAGGCATAAAAAAATAATAACTTACTGTTCCACAGTAGAATCTGCTAAACAAAAATATTGTTCTAGTGATTTACCTTCCCTTCTGAAATGTAACTCTAAGAAGTTTTGATACTTGTATCCCCCGAACACGACCCGCAACAGATATCTCTGCTAGACGACAATCATGTCCCACTTTCAGACAGTCATTGCACCTCGGCATTCAACACATTCTTTTCATCTGTTTTCACCCAGGAAGACCATTTTGACTTTCCATACATACCCGATTTTGACTTCCCATATATGAATCCGATCGACATAACTGCCGAGGGCATAATACTTCTAATTAAAAACCTTAAATTATCTACTTCAGCAGGCATTGACAATATTAACTCTAAAATTCTTCAGAACACTGTCTCCGTTTCTGCTAACATTTTATACCACCTTCTCAGGCAATCTTTAGCGACAGGTCAACGTCCCTCTGATCGGAAAATTGGTAAAATAGTGCCTGTGTTTAAAGCCGGTGATAAACATGCTCCCGAAAGCTACCGTCCCATTTCTTTAACTTGCATCTGCTGCAAACTTCTTGAACACATAATCGCATATCATGTTTACCGACACTTAGAATCTAACAATTTCTTTTTTAACAACCAACACGGATTCAAAGAAGGTTCCTCTCGCGAAACCCAGCTACTAGAATGTAGTACAGAACTACATTGCAACATGAACAATAACCTCCAGACTGACTGTATTTTTCTTGATTTTTCAAAAGCCTTTGATCGTGTCGCCCATTGCCGTCCGATTTTTAAATTATGTGCCCTTCGATTAGACTCGCTAACCTTATCTTGGCTCCGTAACTTCCTTTCATTCCACCTGCAGTTCACGGTTATCAACAAATTTCCAATCCTCCCTTTCTCATGTAACTTCGGGCGCAGCACAGGGGTGCGCCCTCAGCTCCCTATTGTTTTTAATCTATATAAACCACTTGCCCGAAAACACTTCTTCCTGCATGCGAATCTTCGCTGACTATTGCATCATATATCGTCCAATAACCTGTGCCGACGACCACTTAACGCTACAAAACGACCTCTACCGCATTAACAACTGGTGTAAAAAAAATGGCCTATGTCGCTGAATACAGAAAAATGCAAAATGATCTCCTTCACACGCAAGCAAAACATTTCCAACTACTGCTACACCATTAACAATTACCAACTGTCGCAGGCACCATCTTATAAGTACTTTGGTATTCATCCAACCTGTGTTGGTCACACCATATTACCACCATATGCGGAAAAGCTTCAAAATCTTTAGGATATTTACAACAAAATTTACATAACTGTCCGACTCACGTTCGTCAACTAGCTTATCAGACCTTCGTTCGCCCACAGCTTAAATTCACCGCATTTATCTGGTCACCCTACCACAATTATTTTATTAACATGCTTGAAGCGGTTAAGAATAGGGCCACCCATTTCATTTCACGCAATTATGACAACCATAACAGCATAATGCAAATTAAGCTAAATCTTTCATTTGAACCCCTTAGTGCTCGTCGCGACATTGCCCTTTTATGCCTTTTTCCCAAATACGCATTCAACAGCAGACCATTCCCATTTCACCTTGATGCTCCTTCCTTCAGATCACGTCGGTTGCATAATCACTTAAATTTCACGTGATTATATGGGTCAACTCACGCCTTCAACTCATCTGCTCTTCCTAGCGTCATACGTTTGTGGAATGGTCCTCCAGACAACATCGCATCCGAACCAGACCACGATAGTTTCCGTCAACTTCTGCACTCTTTCTTTTCGCAATAAAAACTTCCCACTAGTTTTTCCAACTTTGTTTTACTTGCGGTGCCATGTTCTGTATACCAACAATGTATTTATTTATTTGTTATTTTGACAGCTGTAAGACCAAGGACATGCTTCATTCTTGTACCACTACACGATTTTTTCGGTTGTTTTTTCAGTATCCCACTTTGTGTCCGACTGCATTTTTTATATTGATAAATGCGTTTACTGTGCACGAGATTAGTCCCTGCGTTTTTATCATGCCCTACCATTGTGTGTCTGTGAAACCCTGCCAACTGTTCCAGTGCCTAGAATCCGCATTTTGGCAGTCTATCTTTGGTAGTAGTTCCTTTTCTTTTTGCTGTTGTCATTGTGATTAGTATACTTTATAGTTCTTGCGTGCAGTTTTGCGATATATATAATGCCAGCCAATATTTGTTCTTTTTGTTCGTGTTATCCTTTTTTCCGCCCAACCTTATATTCGCCGTCATATCACATTATCATCGATTCCTCTCCTTTGTGTTAAATTGCAAATTTGAGCCGTATGTTCCTTTGTTACTTCGAGACAAGTTACGTTGTACTTTTTATTAGCCTCTTACTCAATGCCCTGTCAAGGGGCCTGTAAAGTATGTTCAATAAATAAATAAATAGATAAATAAATAAATAAACAAAAAATAAATAAATAAATAAATAAATAAATAAATAAATATTGAACTTGGACGCCGGTTGAAGAAAGCCTGCGACTTCAGTTCTTCAGGTCGGCAGAAACGCTTGAGTAATAGCATACCGCTGGGCATATTTGGTAACCACAGCGATAGATGCACACTTTGCGGAAGTAAAGAGAGGAAAGGGACGTAGTGAGTTGGTCGGCCTTGTCGAGCTCTGGCAAAGTTTGAAAAATGAATGTGGTGAAGTATGACGCAAGAAATAGTATATGCCAACCCAAATGAATCAGCGTGGTCTTACTTGCGCGAAATGCCACGGTGGCCTGCCACCAGGGCATCTTGAGTTGCAGCAATTACTGTTTTCATTCGGTGCTTGAGAATACAAACGAGCACATTAGAGATGTCCGAGGGACGTTTCTACGGTACAAGAGCACACCGTCTCCCCCCCCCCCCCCAAAATAAAAGAACACACGAAAATACCCTTGCCAATTGGGGCATCATAAGATCGAGCACTGCGGCGCTTGATGATCTTGTTCAGGATGACGTCAGCATTTCATTCAGCGTTTATTTCTGAGAAAGTGAGTTGAAGTTCCGTTTATTTGCATCACGATGGCGGGCGTAATCATGCAAACATAGACAGCACTGCATTAGAGGGTGCCTGACTTTTCTGTGGAGATTACGTACGACAATGACAACAAAGAACACAGAAAGCTTCGTTTACATCAATTTGCACATATGTAAGATCCGCACAATTTTTTAGACTATCAATTTATATGCTTAGAAATGGCGCTCATTAATGCAACATTTGCATTCACAGTGAGCAAAAGCAGCTGTCGTCTCCACGGTAGAATTGATTTAAACGGCTTTAATACCATGGACATTATATCGCTGCCAACTTGCGTGGGATTGTAGTCGTCAAAATGGGATACAGTTGACAGGGAGACCAGGAGGTTGATGAACGGCAAGAAGACAGAAGCTTGCACAAGACCTCAGGGAAATAAAATGACTTTTTGAGCAGCGTGGTCAGGGGGCCATGCAATGGATTCAACGTCTATTAAAAATCCTCCAAAATATGAACAGGGGCCGACAAAAATGCGGGCATTTTGGGAAATGTGAAACCGCTGAAAATCTCAGGACAGCATTAACCTAAATATAAAAGATGACCTAAATATAAGAAACCATTACGTTGACAGGGTGGCAAAATTTTGGCAAAAATAAATGGGCTGTACAAGTAGTTCAGGTGAAACTCGATGGTGCAAAATAAAGAGAGAATGGCGGCAAGTGTTGAAAAGAGGTCAAGAAGGTCCTGTGGCCGACGCCAGCGCCCGGCAACTGTCAGGCGACTGTACTTATAAGCGAGATGCCCGGTCGTCAGTTACAGGGTGATTCGGATCTGAAATATTGGACGCGGAAAACTTCACACTAAATACAGCGCATTCTACGGTGTAATTCTTCGACGGCTGGTACCGTTTCTCATGCAGTGAGAATGGGAACAACTTGTCTCACGTGGCGGCTGTCACCTTCCTCCTACTGCCAACATTCCTTCCCCTCCGTAGTCGGTTAGCTTTTATTGGGTTTGGCTGCTAATCACGAGGTCTCGGTATCGAATCCCAGCCACGGTAGCCGTATTTCGATGGGTGTGAAATGCGAAAACACCCGTGTACTTAGGTTAGGCGTATGTTAAAGAACCCCAAGTGGTCTAAATTATTCCCGAATTCACCACTACGGCGTGCTTCATAATGAGATCGTAGTTTTGGCCCGTAAAATCCCATAATGTGTTATGTAACGTTCGTTATGATGTCCTTGGCAGTCGCACAACTCTTGAATACAATTAAGTGTCAGGAGCTGTGCGCGAGGTCTTTGAGTATGTCGATAGCCTTTATGGCGTTCGATAAATGCTAGTCTACATTGCAGCTACATTATAAAGGCGGAACGGCAACATGGTAGACAATATGGAGAGCCTCCAAATCCCGCATATATTACTGCATAATTTTAAATAGGGGTCTTCCTTCACGCATGTGGATAACCGTCATAGGAGACTACCTTGGAAACTAACTGCAAGTGCTGTGTATGTCATATCTAAGGGTGTACCTGGCCTAGTGGCCAGTAAATGTGAGGTAATATTGCGAGCAGCTTCGGCCATAGCATGCTAACGGACGACGACACAGAGACAGTTAGCTCAATTCTTGTGCCGGGACTTTTGCGTCAAGGTGCAAAACCAACATATCAATGTATATGTCTTAATACTTAAGCAAATCTCGATTTGCAGCTGTCGCGGTAGCCCGTGAGTGTGGATAGCAACGTCGCTAGCGAAATAATTGGGGGCACCTCAACGAAATCGATAGGTCGAAATCAAAAGCCGTCCAAGACGGCGTCTCTCGAAGACACTGTGCGATGTTCGGACGTTAATACCCGTGTCACACGGGCGTTTGGAAGGCCTTCCAACCGATAGTCAGTTGACTCAAAGGTCAAGTTCGAGCTGCTACACGGGCGGTTTCGGCGGCCACCGAGTCAATTCTCTATCGATTTAACGGAGCACCTTACAACTCTATGGAAATCTCGATGGCCTTTGAGCAACGGAAACGGAAACAGTGCGAACATGCCGTCTCGTTCACAGTGGGCTCGTACTATCGGTTGGAAAGAACAAATCAAACCAAAATGCTCTAAAAATAGCATATATGAGTGTTATTATTTATTCAATAAAGTAGTTTTGCTACTTGATATGCGCGATCTGCACATACTCTCGACAACAGCGACATGCAGCGACGCAAACGTTGCCGCAGTTTCGCTACTCAACAACTTAAAAGCTAAACATATATGTATGGCAATGTATAAACATTTCTTTAAATGCATAAACAAACATAAAAGAAATTCTAGGGCTCTTAAGTGGTTTTAATGTTGCTTAACTTTTCGGTACATGAAAACGAAAGTAAAGATCCGCAGCGCCACACAATTTTACGAGAAACACCTGAACCACTCAACGGCCTTTCGAAAGTGCCGTGTAGCAGCGCGACAACTCCTTTGACTCGATAGTGCCCGTCTGACACAGGTATAACAATGTGTTCCAACTGAAGAAATGCTGCCACGGAGTGCTTCTGACGGTTAGCCTAGCTTGTTTACTCCATCGCATCCAAAAGAAAAAAAAAGGAAAAAAAAAGAACCGTATCAAAAGCCCAGAAACCATCATCACTCTTCGCGACTAAACGCTCTTAGGATGATAAGTCATTTCCAGGCGACGAGCGGCTACGCTTTATCAAGAACACTGATAACGCCGGTGGGGCAAGCATTGTGGCAAAGTTCAATGCGCAGGGATAGCTTTTAATTATTTGATTTTCTTTTTGTTGATGTCATCACGCGTCACTACGAGAAGTTTGAAATGTTTAATGTCAGTACGCCACGTGGTGGTACTCACGCGAACTAACCCCTTGTGTCCGGAAAAGCTGGATATGGGTACTCCCTTCAAAGGTATCTGGCCGCTTGTGTTACCGAAACAGAAAGGACTGAGTGATTGACATATCCAATTCAGTTTCAAGGCCTATTGAGCATTAATATTTTCGAGCTTTTTTAAGCACTAATAGAACGTACATACATACGTATCCCAGCTTTCCTTTTTCTAATGCGTCGTGAATACTTGGCGAGTGTAGCCCGGTTTTTTTCTGCGATCTGTCAGACTGTTTTCACAAACCGCCTAGAGCCATAAAGAAAGAAATTGAACAAGAGAGGACACTCGGCAAAAACTGGCAACAGGAAACACGTCACGCCTAGTGTCAACTCCATCCGTTAGTTGACGCGACCACCATAAAAAAAAAGAAAGTGAATTGAACTTACAGACAACGTTTTATTTTTTTTTTATTCTTTCCCACTGAAACTAAAAAAGTTTTGCGTGTAAAAGAACTTATACTTTGCGCCTTATTTTTCTCACGTTGCCTAGCAATAAGCTAGCGGCACGCCAGGCGCACGTGCATACGTCATGCGCCAGGCATGCCACAGGAGCGAGCGAGGCCGGCCGCCTGTGCGAAACTCGCGTGCCCGGTGAGCCATCTCTTTTGGATGTAGCCCGTTTTTGGGGCTCCCGGTGTTCTCTTGTGTTCATTCTGCATTTCTACACGGCACCGCTTCACTACTGGATTACAAGAAGGTGAGGAATCTTGTTTGACAGTCTGCGATGTACTTCAAACACATTTAGGATACTGCACAAAACTGAACCTATATATAGTGACGCAGTTTTCGAAAAGCAGCTCCGCCGTCCAAGCCTAGTTTCTTTGAGTTAATTACTCGTACTGAGACATATTTGCCATGCTTTCTATGAGCCCAAGCATTATTATAACTTATTTCGATAGTTTTTGGGCGCGCTCGCCGCACCTGGCTTTGTGACGGAAAGCACCTCGGCCGTGTGACGCAGTTTAGCGTGTACTGAATCATACCGGGACAAGTTTTGGCGCTTTCTCTAACCCCAGACATTATCGCAACTAATTTCGCTACTTTTTGGGGTACTTTTCAAGCACAGTGGCTGCGCTCGGCGTAGTTGCGCAGTTAGCGGAAAGCAGCTCGGCTGTGCGCCGTATTTAGTTTCGCGTGTACTGAATCTTAGTGGTAAAAATTCGTGACGCATTCCCTGACCCGAAAAAGTATTGCAATTCATTTGGTAACTTTTTGGGATATTTTGAGGCATGCTCGCCGCGCCTGCGGTTGTGAAGCTGTTAGCAAAAAAGCAAGCTGGCCATAGTGAGTTAGTTTTGCCTGTACTGAATTTTAGTGGGACAAGTTTTTGACGCTTTTTATGGCCCCGCAAAAACATATACCTTGTTTCGGCACTCAGGCTTGTCGAAAACGTGACGAGTGGTTCCCGAGCTTGATAACACGGGAGTGTGTTGCTTGTGCCTGCAGGACGCGTAAAAGATAACACCGAGGAGCTCAAGAACTTGACATTTCTGTATTTTAAACGAATTAAAAAAGGCTTTGCACCCACGAATCTGTCTTGAGTGCGACTAGAAGGCATTCTGCGGGCATGTAACATGGTCTGGCTGAGAGCCTGTATTGTAGCCACCTCTGTGTACTTGGCGTACCATCGCGTCGACTGAGGCCAAGTTGATTTGGAAACGCGCAGTCACCCGCGTATTTGTGCCCTTAAAGTGCAGGAAGTAATGCCCGGGAAGGGAGGGATGCTCTAAAATCGGATGTTTTCTTCAGATTTTATGGCTTTGTTTCAGAGGAGTCTATTTTCTACGAAATGTATGTAAAAGTGAATTTATCTGTAATGCCGCGCATTTTCCACTTACGCACGTTTGTCGCATGTTTCGCTTCTAGACGCAATATTCCTGCTAGGTCAATAGACCAATATGGTACATGCTTGTAATTTCCTTTTTTTTCAGCTGATGGCATCCGGTGGAGCTTCGCACGGCAACGACTGCTGCTTACCTGGTGCCACAACTTTGTATGAATGCACAAGAAGCCCGGAATGAGCATTTATATAGAGCAAACCAAAAATTTCATTATTTCAGAAGACGTCTTGCGTTTTCTTTATGAAATTGCACGTGACACAGATTCGGTGGAGGCTCGTAAAGATCGCTCGCCATCATTTTTAGTAAATAATAACACGATTTTGCGCCAAGACCGCGCCTGATTCAGCAGTAGAAGCGCAAAAAATATAAATGCCGCGCCGATCAGCGGAGGCTACGTGGCGTGCACCAAGTGGCGTTCGAAACGCGCGCGCCCAAAACCGAAACCGGAAGGTGCTAATACCGTCCGCTTCGTGCGCTACAGCCAATCAGGCCGCTGGGCTCTATGGGAGTGTCCGCTCTTGTTGAAATTTCTTTCTCTATGCTAGAGCTATCAAGCGCCTATATATCGCCAGAAGTACAGATGAAAGAGTGCGCAATCACTTATCGCTTGCCACATCCGTTCTCCGCTGCGCGGAAAAGCGCGCCGGGGTTCTCCCACAAGTGGCGATTGTTGAAGTGGAAGTTAGTCTTAGGTGTATAGCTAAGTAACAATTGACGCTAGATGCCCTAAGTGCATGTAAGTGACGTCAGGACTGCGTATAAGAGAGGCTTGCTCCTTTCTGCTTCAGTGCGCGCTGGCGGCTGCGCAGAGTCTTCACGTCTCCCAATAGGACCGTATCCCAATTAAATGCATCGAACTAAGAAGCTTCTCACCCCAGCCGAATTCAAGAAACGTGGGCGCAAGCGCGTCGAGGCCACTCGCCATCGTTATGCGGCCAGATGCCTGAGGTCCGCGTTGCCCAACTGAAAGGAAAACGGATCGCCGAACGTGCACGCTACAAGGAAATAAAATCACTGCAACACTGGCTATTGAATAGTTTAATGTCAAAATAATGTAGATATGCACCATATTGTTACACAATGTGCGTAATCATCTCTTGAATCACTTGAATGTAATAACACATTGCCCCTTGAACAACCACTGTGTAATTCACGCTGCACACACCACCAGTTCGCACTACATACTGTTTCGGTCGTGGTTTTGCTCCAGAAAATAACCACGATTCGTGAGAACCTTTCTTCTAATCAAACAATGCCTTGCATCACGTTGCGCTCAACTGGTTATGTGGCTGCCCGAATGTCCTTTTTTTATGTGGAAGACGTCTAATATTTCTCACTTAGTTTGATTCCTATGTATATAGGGTGCGAGAGTTGGGGAACACCGGCATACAACCAATCGTCTGTCAATGAGCGCCTTGTGCAGAGCCAGACAAGAACAGCTCCTGTTCTGTGAATGTTGCTTAGGTATTTGCCCCTTTAGCTCACATATGTCTGGCCGCAAGGTATTGACAACTGGTAAACAGCACACAAGCACCATGAGATGGATGAACGAGTCTTGTATGAACGAGTTCAGTTAACACATATCGCTGACACAGACCAGAAGAAACTTTAGTTTATGCCCTGAAAACCGTCGTTACTATCCACCTTAATTAAGTAAAATTGCTTCGAGATTACCAGTTGCTGTTAGAGTAGGATTAAGCATTGCCATTAGGCAATCTCATTGCGCAATCTCATGCTGATGTTGCTTGATACCCGTGGTTCAAGTCTTTAGCCCATGCTTTTGAGAACAAGCTTTAATCTGTCTGTACAACGAGTACATTTCCTTTTCTTTATGAATGATATAGTAAATGAGGTGCTTGTTAAATCATTGGAAGGCCCCAAGTCGAGTGATTTACGCTTCCGCCCACACCTTGCGATAATTGTACATTTTGGGTCATTGTACACGCCCAGTTTGCCCATATGCCGCCAATACTTGAGCGCCCCGGAAATCACAGAATCAAGCCTTAAGGCTGTTTTCGTGACCCACCGCGGTAGCATTCATCGCTATGGCTTTCTGATGCCGAGCACGCAGACGTGGGTTCAAATCGCGGCCGTGCCGGCCACATTTAAATAGGGGCGAAATGATTGAATGCTAGTGCACCGCGCTTTGGGTGCAAGCCAAATAACTCCAGGAGGTTAAAATTAAGATAGAGCCTTCCTCTACGGCGTTGTCAAAGGCCCATTCTTGTTTTGAGACGTCAAACCTGGTGATACGTTCAAGCAGAATGTCACCCTACACCAGCAACCCCACCCTCTGTCTTACCCCCCTTACCCCCACCAATTCTTTCCTACTCTCCTCCCCCTTCTGCTGGTGTCTCCGGGACCCTTACACACCATCACCCTTACACACCTACGATACCTGATAAAGTACATCCAGGTATGCCTGGCGGACCACATCGGTGAGACTTTGAACTGAGGGGCTTTTTGTCCAGTCAACTATTCCTGGTTCAACAAAGCCAACTATCAGTCGAAAATCGCCCGTCGCTTGTTGAAATTACGGGAACACGAAATAAACGCCATCTTTCACTTGCTTAGAGGCTGTGCATAAGTTCGATTCCCCAGTAATATTTTCTTTCTGGAGCCATCGGTAATTGCAATGGGGTTCGATTCTCAAGTTAGAACTTTCCTTATCCTTCTTGGGGCAACGCTGACGTATAGGTGGGCTGAATAACACCAACTTACCGTCATGCTATTATTTTCTTTCATATTGCTAGTTTGATGTAAGGCCTGTGCTGTTTACAGTAGCTCCTGTTTTCTGCCTGTGCGCCATGCTGAACCCTGAGTATTTGTATGTGTCATAAATATGCAGACAACTAGCACTTTGCGTAGAGTAACGCAAGTGAACTGTCGCGCAATAGCCCTACGATTACCGTTGCACAGCTGTATGCATGCCGAGGTGCTATAACGTTGAGATATTCCAATTTGTTTCTATTCCATTTCTACCACTAGCTCTTAACATTTGGTGGAAGACCTTTTGGGCACCCCCCCCCCCCCCCATTTCACTTATCTGTCACTCGACATCACGAAAGCCATAAAAACTCCCCATCTGATATGGTATGAATGCATGTTTCTGCACGATCGATTAGGCAAAAAGTATATTGGCGATCCTACGCATTTTTCGCCATGAGCCTTACGCTATTGGTCAGAACATTTTAGGCGACACCCACGTCGTCTATTTGTCCCGCGACGTCACAGAACAGCAAGACCTCACACGTCAAAGAGAGGTGTAAGCACTAAAGATTCATAGATATGCCAAACAAAACTGTTTTTTTTTTCAGATTAACCGCAGACTTTCCCGCTTTGAAAGGAATAAAAAATGGCTGGCCACCAACCCCTCTGGAAGTTACACGCGGAGCTGATGGGGAGGATATACGAGCATTTCTCTGCGTATATAAAAATTTTTATGCGAAGCATACTAGCCGCACAACCACGCTCTTCCTTGCTGCACCGCGAGCGACCGCGTAGCTACCATATGACGTCTTTCGCTTGCAGTATCACGCTGTTCAGCCGTTTCGGCACACATGGGACATGGCTCTGCCAACTCTTCTTCGTTGAGGATGCGTATTAGCGGTACTTTTATACTTTCGGGTCACGCCGCCGCCATTTTCGATCAGCCACTGCAAGCTAAGAAAGTGGAAGTGGACCAATCTAGACATCGGCACCCATCCTCCTCATTCGGTTAACTTCTTTAACTGCGCTAGCTCGGACTCACCGAAACCCTCTCCACATATGCGCGCTACTCTCCTCTTGTCAATTAATGAGAAAAGAAAAGCCTGTCAAGGTGGGAAGCAGGATTCGCTTACAAAACAAACCCAAAGCGACCTCCTCTACAGAAGGAGAACATTTGAGTGGGCTGTTAAAACAACGCTGAGAGTGACCGCCAGATGCTCGCGACTGCGGTTGCGTAAACTTGACATTGCGAGATCGGAATAAAGTCAGAACGAAATATTTATATGTTACACGACCCCTGTTTTGTGAAAGTAAGGAAATAATTAAACTGTCCTTTCGAAAGGCCGAGAATCACGCTCGGAGAGCAAGAAGAAGCAGAGTGGGAAAGAATTTCACGAAACCACCGAAAGTTTATTAAGCGCGAGAGAAAGGATCTCGGGCCGTTGTCACCCTCATTCCTCGCGCAGACCAGCCGTGCATTCGGCATAATGGACTCCTTCGGACGATTAGCGGACGCCGTGCGTATCCAGCCCCGGGTAAATGTAATGGAGATCGATCTGCCTCGCGTACTGCCTCAGCATCCCCGCGTCAAAGGCGAGTCGCCCATCGGATGGCAGAAACAACGCAGGCGCTCCCAAGCGCGAGGGGCGCGCCAACGAGCGTTGAACCCTCTCGGCAATACCTCGACGTACAGCCACGAGGGTGCCATTACGAATACATTGCGAAGTGCGGGAAGATCAGTCGTGAAACGCTATCAAGCTACGAACCAACAAAAAGGAAGCTGGGGACATCCATGGGCATGTCCGCGTTCTTAATTTTATGACATGAATGAAGGTTCCTGATTTTGTCGTTGATAAAACATATGTCTTACCAATTTCTTGAGTGAAATGTTAAATATCGCTCTTGGCAACATTTCTAATATTTGGCGAGGGCTGAAAGGTTCCGGTACCTCACTGCGTTGAAGGAAGCTTCCAGTGCTGGAGTTTGAAGTAACTGAAGTAATTCAGGTGCTGTAGTAGCTCAAACAAACAGCTCAAATCAAACAGTAAATTGAACTAATGAAGATGCCAACGATCACAGCGAACCACCTCAGACATGGGAAAATACAGCTTCACAATGGTAACCGATAATTGGTAAGGACGTGACCCCCCGAACGAGCTGCCGTTCTCGCCTGTGGCACCCGTCAGTCGTCCTTCGTCCGAGTGACATTCAAGTCACCACAAAAGAGCTTGTTCCATAATTTGCCGATGACGCGGACGTTTTATGATGCCTCAAGACGTACCCGACCTCTGTTGATTGTGACCCGCCGTGATTGCTCAGTGGCTATGGTGTTAGGCTGCTGAGCACGAGGTCGCGGGATCGAATCCCGGCCACGGCGGCCGCATTTCGGTGCATGGGTGCGAAATGCGAAAACACCCGTGTACTTAGATTTAGGTGCACGTTAAAGAACCCCAGGTGGTCGAAATTTCCGGAGTCTCCCACTACGGCGCGCCTCATAATCAGAAAGTGGTTTTGGCACGTAAAACCCCATAATCAATCAATCTGTTGATTGTGTAGTTTTCTTAAATTTCCAGAAGTCGACCGCGAAATGAATAGCTAGAAACCTAACTAAACATTTAAAATGCTCAAGTCAACCGCCAACATATATGACGATAAAAAACATTGCGTATTTTGGTGCTGATATTAAAATAGGAACACCCGTTAGATTTGACACTTATGCCATCTTCGACTGGTCGTTCCTGAGCGCTCTGGAGCGCTCTCGCGAGCGGCGTTGTCTTCGGCTGGTTGAAAGAGGGTGCCCGCCCTGCGTTCGGCTGGTTCTTCTCGATTGCTCTCCTCCACCTTCGAGCGCTCTGAGGCGCTCCGAGCCCTGTCGTCGGAGCAGTCGTCGAAATTGAAACGTCATCGCAGAGCCGTGTCGCTGCTGTTGGCGACGGCCCACCGTAACCTAGGCAACCTAGGCCACTGCGACGAACGCTCGTCCCGCCGGCGCGTCCGCCGGTTTTCCCGGCAGCGCCGGGAGCTTTCGATAAGCGAAACATCGGACGTTCATAGTAGTCACGTGGTTTAGCATCTGCCATTGCCTCCTCCGAGAGCGAGTCGCACGTTTGGCTTGCGCGCTCGTCCTCTACCTCTGAGCTTGGGGAACGCCGGATCTGCCCAACTCTGCTTCGGGGGATGGAAGCGACCAGCCGAAGATAGCATTAATCGCATCTTAAATACCATTACTGGGTAAAGGGTGAAGCTTGTTGCTACCGCCGTGGTGGCTAAGCGGCTATGGTGTTGCGCTGCTGAGTCGACATCGCGGGACCAAATTCCGGCCGCGGCGGCCACAATTCGAAAGGGGTGAAATGCAAAATCGCCTGTGTCCCGTGTATTCGGGGCATGTTAAAGATTCCCTGATGGCTAAAATTAATCCGGAGTCCCGCACTACGGCGTGCATGCCTCATAATAAAATCGTGGTTTGGGTTCTTAAGAACCTAGAATTCGATTTATTAAATTCAAGCTGGTTGATATCGCGAAAGTCCTTTCACTGTAAAGCAGCAACGAATCCGCGGACTACAGGTGGCGCTGTTCATACACGCAAAAACTGATGTACTTATTTATAAAATGCTACATAAACTAAAGCAACTACGCGAAATTACAAAATTTTTCGCCGTTCGTACCTTGTCTGGATATCGCTTTGCACTGTCACACTTACGGGGACTTCTTATGAAGTGATCGACTAAAGTATGGGCATTGGCGTGCAAAGTGCGTTAGCAGCATGCCCTCCCACGCCTACGTTGCTCCGTAAGCTTTGATAAGCATTCTGCAGCTGTAGAGCGAGCTTGTCTATTCCTATGGTACATTTTAGCACTGTGTTACAATGCCGAATTTCAGTGCACACTAGCTCTATCGAACTTCCGAACGGACAGCTTACAATAAGGAAGTTGCAAAGGCATTGATTCGCCGTTGGTTTCGCTGCCAATCTCATATAATCTAATACACTGTCGCTATAGGCACACCGATAAGTTAAGGAGCGGCTATGTTTAAAGGAGGCATCATAGTCTTTGGGCCAGACAATGAAATCTTCCTTACCTCAGTAAGGGAGCCTTCATTGCAGTGAGGCTACTTTATGTCACTCTGAAAGCTTCCTTACTGAGGCGCCTTCGGTGAAGGCTTCCTTGGTACTTCCTCAGCCAAACAATGAAATCTTCCTTACCTCACTAAGGAAGCCTTCATTGCGGTGAGGCTACCTTATGTCACTCTGAAAGCTTCCTTACTGAGGGGCCCTCGGTCAAGGCTTCCTTGGTGATTCCTCAGGATAAGGTAGCTCCAAAGCTACCTTCATGCGTCCTTACGCCGCTCCTGGCCCTGAACGAGCGCTTCACCTCACTGCGTAACCACGTGGCATTCGCTTGCGCATGCGCACTGTCGCCCACCTGCGGAGAAGTGCGAGCACGGTACGTCTTGCCAGGCATGTTCGTTTCAGTCACGCGTGCGGCATGAAAGCATTGCTAGGCGTTGCTAGGCGTTGCAAGACGCCGGCGTGCCAGCGTTGCTGGAGCACATGAAGTTTTGCACTGTAATGCGCAACTTTTTTTTAACTTTAGTAAACAAAACTAGAAGAAAGCGTCCACGCTTCTCTATATTAGCTATTCAATTCAGATTGTGCAACGATACAATATTTTTTAATAGAATAATGGTGTTCGCCTAAAGCTTTTAAGAGATAATCTCGAACCCAGGCATGGCGGCAACCGCTCCTTACGTGAGGACGGGGGAAGGGAGCTTTCAGAGTATGCTTGCTTCCTCCATCGGTCCTTCACTGTAAGGAGGCCTCACGTAAGGTTAGGAAGCGCTCGAAGGAAAGGAACGTTTTATTCTTTGGGCCTTTGAATTTGGCTCTGCTGATGTTAGACACCCTGTGCAATGCACCTACATTTTCGGTCGCATTTTCACCTTCACTCCCAAGTGCCTCGCGCTGTACACGTGTTCCATGTCCGCATATTGTACGACGCTTGCGAAATATGTAGCCCCGTATAGCTCGCGTGATACAGTCTCGTGCACCTGACAAGTTCCTTCGCAATTCGCACTCGACACTGGCAATCACAGCAGTACATGGTCCTCGGCTCGCCAGCTATGTCCCTTGAGATGGCGTTGAATTTTTTCTTCTAATGGCAGATACTTTGACTCACTGACGCCGCCTTAGAGCACCGTTTCCGAATTGTTGAGCTAGTCTTTACCCGTGACACTTCTGTGTTTACCACACCAGTCGCACCGTTATTCGTGCTGAATTTGCATCGTTCTTATAAAAGCCTTCTCGTCGCTTCTGCGTGACGTGACCTGTATATTCGCGAGATTTCTCTCCGCGAAACGCTTATCTTTTGTTTGGTTTCCTGTAGGGCGGTTCAGAACAGTTGAAGACGAGGCGAAATGTGCACGTGTCTTCACCGCCATCGGTGAAGGTCTCGTCACACAGAATCTATCCCCACCACTTGGGTTTGAAGCAATGAACAACAGCGGCGTCATGATCCGCCCGGCGATGTAGCTGCTTGAGCTGCTTCACGGCTGTTAGACATATTCGCTAAGCTTAGAACGTAATGAATGTGGGTGACCGCCGATATATATATATATATATATATATATATATATATATATATATATATATATATATATATATATATATATATATATATATATATATATATATGTACTTGTGGCAGCCTGAACTGCTCCAAGGCGAGCCGGTAGACGCCGCGCGATCTTAGCTGTCCGTTTATGCATGCTGGCGAAAGACGCGCAGTGAGAAACGGGCAGGCGCGAAGGCGGTGGGAGCCGCCGCATCCCTCAGCTTTCGTTGGGACCGCCCGCGGCGCGCCGTCGTAATGGCGCTCATTTAGGGCCGCCGGGTGCTCCTTGAGGCGAGGTTAAGAAGCTCTTCTCCTCCGAAGAGGGCGCCTGCTCAATATGCACAACCTGGTGGGCGCGAATCCACCCCAACGAGAGACTTGACACGGCCTCGCATATTTAGGTCAGCGCGCGCGAAAGCCATAAGCCCAGCCAGGCCGTATGGGACGCACCATTTCTCCCATGGAGGAGGGCCGTCACCGCGCCCTCATCTTCTTTCTGTTTTTATTCCGACCTGAGTAGGGAGGGAGGGAAAACTTTTGAGTCTTTCGAGAGTTTCGCGGTTATGAGGTTTCCGTCGTCTTCATCTTCTTGGCGCTGGCGACTGGAGACTTCTCTTCAGCAAGGGTGGGCCCCTATTCCAGGGCTCCACTGAGTCGCGCTGCATCGCTCGCGTGCTGCACTAGGGCCCTTTGGGCCGTGAGCTCGCTGCTGGTGAGCCGACTCTCCCATTGCTCCGCACTCGGGTGTTCGTGTTTGTGGAATGCTTTGTTGCGTTCGCACTCCCAGGTGATGTGGTAAAGTGTAGGTTTGGCACCGCACCAAGGGCAGGTGGCCCTGTATTGCGTCGGAAACATCTTATTAAGCACGTGTAAGTTGGGGAAGGAGTTTGTCTGTAGTCTGCGCCAGCTGGTCGCTTCCTCCTTTGAGAGGTCTTTGTGTGGTGGCGGATATCTAATTCTAGTTCCATGTAAGTTTAGGGTCTCTGCGTATCCCCCCTCGCAAGCCTGTAGGTGGGTCTCCGGGGCATTCGACCACCCAGCTCGGAACGCTTCACCTCGAGCTGGGCTGTCTGCCCTTTCGTTCCCCACTATGCCTACGTGACCCGGGATCCAGATTAGTTTGTGTCGGGGCTTTTCCTTCTCGGCGGAGGTGGCTCCGCTGAGTATTCTGAGGGCAGTTTTGCTGATTCTGCCTCTCGTGTAGTTTCTGCACACCTCTTTTGAGTCCGTCAGTATGTTGAGAGATCGGCCTGTTCTATAACCTTCCGCTGCCGCCAGCGCTACGGCAATCTCCTCGGCCTCCGCTGTGCCAGCGACCTTTGCTGTGGCATACGTGATCGGGTTTCCTTCCCAATTAACCACTACCGTCGCGGCTACGCGTTCTCTTCCGTGTGGATATACGGCGGCGTCCGTGTATACTGTATTGTCTAGCTGGGCTAGCGTTCTCTCAACATATTCGGCCCTAGCTTTTCGCCTGTTTTCGTGTAAGTTGGGATCCATATTTTTTGGCAGTGGTCCCACATTAATGGTTTTTCTGAGGTGGTCCGGTACGTCCGCGTATCTGTCTGCCAGTCCGCTCGTATCCCGACCCAACCTCCTCAGGAGCGCTCGTCCCGTAGGGTTGCCTCTGAGTCTCGCGGTTTGCGTACCCAGCAGAGCCTCGGCGAGCTCGCTGAAGGTGTTGCTGATGCCCAGCTGGAGCAACTTCTCGTTCGACGTGTTTCTCGGTAGACACAGAGCCGTCTTGTACGCCTTCCTGAGGATGGTGTCTGCTTGCTCTCTTTCTGCCTTGGTCGTCACGTGGTACGGCAGGGAGTACGTGACTCGGCTGACAATTAGGCTAGTATAAATGCGAGAGATGACCTCAATCTAGGTAAAGAGCTCGTGCCGCCTAAAAGCCCCGTTGGAAAACTGGGCGCACTTTGCTTGAGCAAAGAGGTAGCTGGAGGCGCTGAACGCTCTCGCAGCTCTTTTCCGCCCCGTAGGGTGCGCTAAACTTGCGGGGGCGGATATTACAAAGCACTCTTGTAAACAATAACAAAAAAAATGGAGGGAGGGAATGAAGGAAGGGGCGTCATGGGCAGGCGTGAAATTCCTTTATGCGCCATTGTTAGCGCGCTTAAGCTTAAAAGGTGCCTAGAAGTAACCGACACACGAGGTCACAGCATCGAATCCTGGCCACGGCGGCCGCATTTCGATGGGGGCGAAATGCGAAAACACCCGTGTACTTAGATTTAGGCGCACGTTACAGAACCCCAGATGGCAGAAATTTCCGGAGTACTCCCCTATGGCGTGCCTCATAATCAGAAAGTGGTTTTGGCACGTAAAACCCCATGATTTAAGGAAGTAATTGACAGACCGCGCGAAAAAAACTAAGAAAATGACAACACTAAACAAACAAAAACTAAGAAAACTGTGTCGTTGGTTTTGTTGTGCTCGTAATGACGCCCGTTGTGTGTGTGTGTGTGTGTGTGTGTGTGTGTGTGTGCGTGCGTGCGTGCGTGCGTGTGTGTGTGTGTGTGTGTGTGTGTGCGTGCGTGCGTGCGTGCGTGCGTGCGTGTGTGTGCGTGCGTGCGTGCGTGCGTGCATGTGCGTGTGCGTGTGCGTGTGTGTGTGTGTGTGTGTGTGTGTGTGTGTGTGTGTGTGTGTGTGTGTGTGTGTGTGTGTGTGCACGAGACACGCGGAACGCGTGGAAGGAAGAACCACGCGAAATATAGCGCTTCGCAGGCATTTGAAATGAATGTTTTGAAAGTCACTCAGGCACCATAAGCACCATATGTCAACATGTCCGCCATAAATATAGGAACTCAGAAACAAAGTGAGTGAATTAATCATCACAAATGATTTAATTGTGAAGAACACAAGAAATGGGAGACGCTTCCTCACGTTGCTGCTAGCGACATGCAGTCGCTTTCATCCGCATAGGTTTCCGCTTTTCTTAAATAACTTCGTGCTTGATAGCTGGAACACAATATATGCGCGTATATATATCAACAAGTATATACGTTCAGATACAGACCGACCCAGCCACAGAAAGCAGCAACATACACGCCAAACTCACCAAGGTGGGCAAATAGAGATTCGCTTTAAAAAATATAAATTGAATTGACTGCAGTTAGACCATATAGTACCTCGTATAACCTTATCACAGAAAAGAGTAAAAAAAAAAGAGAAAGGCTACATTCCTTACGCAAACAGCTTGAGAAAATTTAAACGGGGAAGGAAACAACCGAATCAGTGCTCAGAGCATGCCTCAAGACGAAAGAAACCAGAAACAAAGCCTATTCGTGGAATTCTCTTGATTGCGGAGATCAGTGTTGCAGCGTCCAACAACGTCGTTGATTAGCAATCACAAGAGCGACGGCCCGCGCTTTGAACAAGCCGAGAAAAGGGGCGGTAAAAACAGAGAAGCAAAGCTTAGTGGCGACACATTCCCGCGATCCTCATGTTTTCTTTTTCTTTTTTCTTTTTTTTTTACAATGAACCTCTGTGTATCGGGACCCTTGTGAATATAAGCGATTCCCGTTGACCAACGAAGAAATTCTTCAATCCACTACATGTAAAAGTTGCTGCTCAGGACCTTCAATCAACCATCCTAAGAGTGACACCATAAAGTGAAAAATTGTGCCTGTGATCTGATGACAAAACGCGCGACAAGTCATACTTTCGGGGTGTTTGGTGCATATTTTATTCGCGTGAGCCCGTCTAAACCTGCGCGACATTTTACTAGTATTTTTTTTGCATGATAACTGCAGCGCATGCGTAAGTGTCGGCCGTAGCAGGCTGTATCCTAATTCAACACATTTTGGCATAGTGTTGAAATTTCAAAAAATATCTATACTATCTGCATGGTCCGCGCGAAATCTGTACATGTTGATACAAACCTGTAAATATAGCAAGATTTGATGTTTTTTTTTTACAACCTTGTGTATATAATGGTGCGAAGTTTGTCCATTGTGGCGAGCGTTTCCGACTGCAGAGTCTTAAGACAAATGCTCACGTTTGGAAGAAGTTTTGTTTTGCCTCATGTTCCGGACAACATTGGGCCGTACTTTATTTACTCAGGTCAACAGAGATAGCTCCACAGCGACCCCTTAAGTGGACGCACAATTGACTTGTTCTGATGAGCTCGTTGTGCGTTTCCAAGATAGGAATGTGGGTTAAAAAACCGTATCGCTGCCAGCTTAAGCAAAGTGTGGGGAATTTCGCATTAACTTCAAGATGCAACTATTCACGTGAAATCTTATGGGTCTGGTCTTTTGATCCCATCGTTTGCACTGCGTGTTCAAGATTTTACCCTCATAAGAGAAAAACTTTGTCACTTATATATCGACGAAACAACATAACGACGAGTGAAGACGGTTCCGCCGTGGTGCACGGTTGAGTGGCTATCGCATTGCGCCGCTGAGCGCAGCGCCCCAGGTTCGATCCCCGGCGGGCGCATTCCGACGGGGGCGGACCGCAAGAACGCTCGTGTACCGTGGTTTGGGCGAGCGTTGAAGAACTGATATGGGTAAAAATTAATCCGCAACCCTCCACTACAGTGTTCTTCATAGCCCACTGTGCAGTGTCTGGGCATTAGAACCCGTAAAAGTCTAAGTTAAACCTATGTTCATAATCACGTAATGCTGGGTGGGAGAAGCATAGGAAGACAAAGTTAACAAAGAAAAAAGTTACTCAGGACTTAGTGCGCATTTGGCATCCTTGTAAATCAAGCAAAAAACGGAAAAGCCCCTTAGGTTCGATAAATAATTAATAATCATAATATTTGGGGTTTTACGTCCCAAAACCACTTTCTGATTATGAGGCACGCCGTAGTGGAGGACTCCGGAAATTTTGACCACCTGGGGTTCATTAACGTGCACCTAAATCTAAGCACACGGGTGTTTTCGCATTTCGCCCCCATCGAAATGGGGCCGCCGTGGCCGGGATTCGATCCCGCGAATGAAGAATTAGAGTCGTAATAAATGGGCCTCAGGACATGCCGGAACTTTCAACGAGCGTTTTTCAGCGTGCGTGTTATTATTTAAAGGAGTACTGATAGGCGTTTCCGAAGTTGTAAATGATCACGCTCCAAATACTGACACTTAGCCCCTAAGCTGGATTGGAAACACTCTAGAACATTTTAATTTGATAGTAAAGCTTGTGCAGAAATGCCAGACTTGACGTCATCAATATTATCGTGAAGTCGTATCACATTTTACGACGTCGTGTAACGATAAGGCTAGGTATGATAACGTTGCTCATAAAATAAAAAAGAGTGCTGCGGGAGTTTCATCAGGCTGCGCCGCGTGTCTGGCAGCCGCAGTGGTGACATGTAGGAACGGAGCGAGCCACTGTGACATGGCGTCATAATATCATGCACTCGTTTGTACCGAAACTGAAACGGGTTCGTGAAAACAATGGCTCTAAGAAACTTAGGCCTGACTCAGGTTCTGACGCCAGTATTCTTTTATATAGTTTAGAGCGTCGGGACCTTCATTAAATGGGCGACAAAGTTCGCAATTGAAATGTCAGTACTGCTTTGAAGCGTCTTCTGGAAAGCCAGGCATGCTTAGTTTCAAAGTACAAGTATACACATGTGCTATTTGGAGCTTTTTATTCCTCATAGACCGCCAAAGATGTCAACTCCGCGACCTGCCAGACACGGCACTGTCACACGAGGACAGGCGCTCGTGCATGTAAGAAATGAAAAAAAAACTTCATACTATAAGTTTACTGGCATTTCCTCCCTTTATGCGCTTCTGACGAAATGTATTATGATTGGTTTGAAATTGCTACGTCGGCGTCACTGTTTGCTAGAATAGTGCCACTGTCACTGTTTCGCCCGAAGGGTGATATAATGACAGCCACAGCAAGATTTAACGTTGAGCTTGAACCCCTCGGACGGTGGCTCAACTATACGCGGGTCCGACTAACGTACACACGATATAGCAGGTGCGCCAAAAGTTTTGGCACTCTTAACAGTTTTTACACGCCGTGTAAGGCCTGTAATGGATTCGCACAGGCGCCACTACGGTGCCCGTAAAGATCGGCCGCGCCAATAAAATTACACCACTTTCAGGTCTGACCATTAGTATTTGTTCGCACTTTTATTATTTAATTGTCAGAAGATTTAAGATAAAACTCGCGTACTGTGAATGTTATGTTTTGTTTGTTTTCGGGCTGCCATTCTCAAAAATTCTGAGAAACAATTCATTCAAGAACCTAAGCCCTGGTGGCTTAGGTGGCTGAACTTTGGTGGCTGAATAGTACAGTATACACCTTGCATACACGGCAGCCACAAACATATAACATACGTACGTATGCCTAAACATATGTAGCATGTCACAGCAACGCCAACGGCGAAAATTTGCGTGGAGCTCCTGTGTAATTCCTATCAAAATATAAATTATACCGCCCCAAAATAAATGCAAAAGAAAATTAACAGCCATTTCTTTTATAATTAACCTATCTCCTGCTTGCTTCAAGATATTTGCTTTGCTTCAGAACACTACCATGCACGGAATGTAAAAAAATTTTCTTGTAGTCGCTTGCTGACCAAGTAATAAAAGTTTGAGGGAACATTTACATTGATGAGCTACGGCAATGTCATTTATATATTTCTGTATAGCACTGCGTTCTTTTCCTAGAGGTTAAATGCTTCACTAGCTGCGTAGCAGATGTAATCTGTCACACATGACTGATATCCTACACGACTCGTACTAGCTGCTTGCCTACTCGGCCCCGTACACAGTGCCCCATGCCCTTTATCGAGCGGTGCCCAAGAATGTGTGCATATGCAGTGCCCCAAGTTATCTGCTCGGCAAGACAATCCCAATGTGCGAGAAAGAGACAAAGAAAACTTCACTTTAAAATAGCAGAACTCGAGGAAGCTTTGGCTCTTCGGACGGAGGCTCGCCAGCGCTTGCTCATGCCTGTGACGTCACCCACAAATACTCGTCGTATCAATGGTATCATAAGCCTATCTCACACCGTCTGTAGGACGACAACCTCCCACAGAGATCTCCAATTACACTTGTTCTGCTTTACACTACACCGTCTTATGCCGACGCATTGTCTATAACCATATCACACTACCCAGTTCACTGTTTTCCTCCTGCCTACGGTATCCAATCTGTTGCTCTGATGTTAAGACCTCCGGATATCCGCTCGGCACATTCCGTGATCTGGGGCAGAATCTTATAACGGTTCGGAAAACGAACCGTTCACTTCGCCGCTTACGCCACTAAATGTGCCACTCCCAAGCCGGAGGTGGAAGAAGGGGAGGACGCACTCAATAGACGAGAGGGTGCTACCTCTGAAGTATACGTCATCATATGAGGAGCTAATCGAGGAACTGCAGAATGTTTCTGCTTGCTAATTAAATGTAAAATATAAATTAAATATTCTACGCCAAGTTCTGAAGTATAAACGTGTGGTGCCGGGCGTTTACGCAATGGAGAAGTGAATTAGAAGCGCTATTAAGGTTCTTGCGGTCCACGGGGCTTCACGACAGACTGTAAGAATGCCGCCCCCTACCGCTGTGTTGTGTACGCCCTTTGTTCGTGCTTGTCTTCCTTTCTTTCTATCTCCCCCTTCCACTCTGTTTCTCTTTTTATCCCCCTTAACCCTTCCCCCTGCGCAGGGTAGCCAACCGGAACTACCTCTGGTTAACCTCCCTGCCTTTCTCTGCATTATTCTCTCTCTCTCTCTCTCTCAGAATTCTCTCAGAAGTAATTTATTAACGTCATTCTTTTTCATTCTCAGCCGACAGGCGCTATCGCTAGCGTAAATGAATTGGCAGAGCGTAGCACTATATGTCGTCTGCTATCAGGAGCTCGCACGATGCACGCAACAGGAACGCACTGCCAGTACTTCCTAAGTAGCGAGCGCGACAAAACCATGAACTGGTTCTTAGGGTGACCTTTACTAGCCGACTATATCAATTTTCCTTCCTTTTTCGCCCTTCGTCATCGGCTCGGGCATGACTCACTCGCCGCAGCGCTGCCGCTATATCCCTGCGATCTGCCCCACGGCGCGTCGCGTGATAGAAGCAATGGAACTCGAAATCGAACATTACTATATACGGGCCCTGCATTGCCTGCGCGAAGTAAAATCGAAGAGTGTTGTGCGGACGGTGCGCGCTGTGCCGTGAAATTGAGGAACAAAGTGTGGCACTCCCGAACTAGCGAAAAAAGGACAGCCAAATAAGAGATCTCCACTATATGTTCCAGTCTTGACTGTATAATTTTATCAGCCCAACGAAGGAAGCGCTGAACCAGCCTAGGTTGAACCCTTCTGATTGCTGAACGGCGATCTGCGATCTATTCACGCTGGCGATAGCACTGGGAATCCCATCTTAGCATGCAAATATCTCCTTGGCATTGGCCACGGGAAAGCTGACCTAGCCCTCTTACCGGCCAACAGAGTAATTGCGAGAGCAACTTTGTGAACAATGTCGGTAGCAGAGATCTAGGCCATTCCGATTAATGCTTCGCTTCAGACCGACCTCTAGGAGCTGCAGGCCGGTGATGATGAACCGCAGCGCGCAATGCCTTCCTCTGCGTGGAATGGCCACGGGTACTCTTGCACCCGAGCCTCCCCCAGTTGATAGCGTAGCCTGCAAAAGAAAAGGTCTACTTATAAAGCCGGCAGGGGCGGTGCAACTCATTATCCGCCATTCCTTCGAACGCGTATCACCCTTCTAGCCACGGTCGACACCGAAAGAGCAACGCCAAGCAGACGACAAACGGAATTGATAGCTTCCGAAGCAAACAACGCACGCGACGCCCGCGTGTCTCCGGGTTCGCTCGACCGGCGCGCGCGGCCAAGGTCGCAAGCTAACAACCAAGCCACAGCAACGGAACTCAAAGCGGACTACCACTTCGTTGGTTCTGCTCTTAGACAAAGACGGGTTCGCTTTGGAAATTATTGACAGATGCGCGACGTGATCATAATTTGCGGTGCCGCCCCGCTGTCTCTGATGACGCAAGGAAAATTTTGTCCAATCAGATGAGGCCAAGTGAACCTTCCCCTTCCGAACCACCATAAGATTCCGCCCCTGCAAAACTTCGATGTTTTCCAATGCGCATGCACTGGAAAGTATAGAACGAATTGCGTAAAACTGAGATGCAGCTAACCGCAACCCAGCAGTGCACGTTCTTGCTATCTCCGATCAGCCTGAAACTGGCGACCATGGGCGCTATTCTCGACACACATGGCGGCTGCACGGCCGCCATTATCCGCCATGTTTACTCTCTGATTGCCTGTGGAGAGCTCACGCGCCTTGAAATTTGTGCCGGGAAACGGAAGTTTTGCGATATGTTAATTTGCGTTTTCATCAAGATGACGAAACGTGATGTGGAGCTGCAAATTTTATGGACTAACACATTTTTTTGGTCCTTGGCAGATATATTGTGTTGTTAGTGCTTCAAAAAGAATGTGAGCGGTAGCGTGCAGAAGCCAGTGCAATGCATCTGCAATTGCGCGAATATGTGGTGGCGATCCAAGATATGCGCCATGCCAGCTTGCTGATTGGCTGAAGGAATATCTCGTGAGGAGCGTCACAGGAAGGGCTGTTTCATAAACGTCTTTTTGACGATGCGTGACGTTGCGCTGGGCCGCCATTGCTTAGATTTCCCGCCATAATTTTTGCTGCGACGAGCCGCGCGAATTATGCCAATGAGAAGCCATATGCAACGGCAGCCGAGAGGAATGCCTATCGCCACATTTTCCCCGTCGTTTGGCGCCACGAAAATCTTTTGTTCATAACGCGTGCTCATAGTATTTGCATCGCTCTCTGGCGGTGTTGGCATATGTGTTTGGGGCCATCATTTTTTTAAAAGAACGCGTTTATACGAAATAATATTGGTTGAACATAGCAAACTTTCGGCAATGTTGTCTACTTTTCATGGCTGCATTTGTATAGTAATCAAGATTAATGCCTTATCGCACAATCAAAAGTTATGTTAACGGCCTCTTTCTAATTTATAAAAAGAAATGTATGCAAGGCAGCGCCTTGAAGTTTCCTCTCTCGGTGCGAGTAACCAGCGAAACGAACAAGAGATGGCAGCGCCGGCGCTTGCGTAGCGCTAGTGGATATCTCTGGCGCGCGCAACGCTATCGGTGACATTCGGCCGTTTCTCAGCCAGCCGAGTCGGGCTGAGTCACTTGCGTTTCACGAGATAGCGATAACGTGGCCTAGAACGTGCGCGCACCAGCACTGGTAGGTCGCGTATGTTGTCTCAAGCAAGAAAACAAGCGCGTTGGCGCCAATATGCGATGACTCATTCCATTTTCCGGGGACACGCATCCTAGCTATTGAAGCAGACGACGGCTCGTACGCAGCAGACGACGGAAGCGAGAAGCGTTTTCGACGGAATAATCATACGCTTTGAGATAGCTGCTTTATTTTTACTGCGGAGGAAAATTGTTTTGCTTTACCGATAATGCTACATTTAGTGCCTTCATTTCAGTTTCTTAGGCGAAACGTCAAGTTGGCGTCACGTTAGGTAAG
Organism: Dermacentor albipictus; assembly: GCF_038994185.2. Lineage (NCBI taxonomy): Eukaryota > Metazoa > Arthropoda > Arachnida > Ixodida > Ixodidae > Dermacentor > Dermacentor albipictus. The sequence goes on from NW_027225578.1 coordinate 3,884,927, forward strand.
AAAAACTGGGCCACCAGCGCCATTTTGTTTGCGTCGCGCCTACGTCACGCATCGAAGAAAATGGCGGAATGTCCAGAATAGCGCCCCATGGGTGCGATCGGAGTTGGTTGTTCGGCGCATTCGTTCGATTACAGGCGCGCGTGATGGCGTACTCCGCGCCGACGTCGCCAGCTGCGGGGCGCGGCCACGTTTTTGGTGACGTCAAAATGACGACACGCTCATTTCAATCATGTTGCCATCGAGCAGGTCGTCTGCTAGGCGCCGAACGCGACGGGAGTTGGGAAGTTTGAAGCGATCATCGCTCGTTACGATACCGGCTTCGCATGGCGCGTCTGGTGGATTAGATTGGATCCAAACGGCGGCTTCAGCAGCTGAATAGCACGTTCGGATCCAATCCATAGTTTAATTCGAGAAGATGGCGCTTGCGTTGGGAACTTCGGTTGTTGCGCTGGCGTTACTCGACGAGGAAGAAGAGCGAGGGGAGCTGCGACGCGCGTTTGAAGAAATGGGAGAAAGCAAATTCCGGCGTCACTTTCGTTTCTCGAAGCAAATAGTGTGTTGGCTGCACAGCCAAATCGATTCCATGATCGGGTGCCAGCGAGCCACTGGAATGTTGTTGCTGCCTCTTGAAAAGTGCGCCACTGTTCCCGTCGTGTCTTCTTTCTTTTTTTTTCTAGCTGTGCGCGACACCACCTAGGGACGACGCAGAGAAACTAATAGTTATAAATTGTAGTAGTCACACCTACTGCTATTTGAAAACGTGTTTAAGCTTGAGAAGAAAAATAATTCATTTTTAGATAATGATTTCATTCATTGGAGGACGAGAAACATTTCGTTTTGTAGTATACTGTCTGCAAGCAGACGACAAACGAGGCAAGTAAACTTCCGAGGAGTTCACCGCTTGCCGATTGGCTGCTCTCTCCGCCCCGTTCTCGCAAATTTTACATACTGCAATTTTGTGACGTTGCAGTAACCGAACAGAACGCGAATGGAACAAAGATCTCCGATCCCGCCCCAGGTCGTTGTCCATGTCATGGTCTGTGTCGTGTCCGTGGGAAGAGCCTATCAGCTGACACTTGCGCTCGTTGTGGTCATGGTGCGAACGCGCTTATTCTGGCTCATTTCATCACCTTCACTCCCTTGTAAGACAGCGACATACCGCTTGGTCGATGCTTACGCGGCACATTTAAAGAACATTTAGACTCGCGTGCAAAAGTGACCGACCACTTAACGAGCTTTTGCACTTTCACTGAGCATCATTTGACAACGGAGTTGCCGTTCTTCATTGATGACAATGTAGTCATGTGTCTCGATAACATCAAGCAAAAGCAATGACGACTGCTTTCCTAGTAGAAGATAAAGAAAGAGTTGCAAACTGCTAATGGGGTTCCGCTGCTCTTGCACAAAAGGATGCAAAGGCGACGCTATGTTACCAACTGCATGGCTGCGACGAATGTATGCTTGAAGCGGCAATGACGTAGTTATTTTTATTATTTCTATCACGCGTCGAGTATCTTAGCCTGATGTAGCCACACTTGTAACTCATGGTATGCTGCCGTAGATCTTTTACCGTGCTTGAACCACTCAACGGCAATGTACCAGGTAGTTGACAACCACTTCTTTACGATCTCGGGCGGACTGACAATACGCAAGTACTGCGTAAGTCCCTTTGTTATGTGAAATAATCAGTGTAAGATAAAAATTGACCAATAGATTAGGTCGCAGCGGCTGCACATCGATGGGGGCAAAATACAAAAACGAACATATAAAAGAACTCCAGGTTAAAGAACTCCAGGTAGTCAAAATTAATCCGCAGTTACCCACTACGGCGTGCCTCATAGGCATATCGTTAGTTTGTCACTTAATACCACAGAAGTCAATTCTTTAATATATTGAACACATAGGCTCAAAAATAAGCACATCGACCAAAGAACTAAACGACAGGATACCACATAAAATGATGTCTGAAACTTCACTGCATTAAATACGCCGAATAAAGCATCAAAACGTTTTTCTTATCAAGGAAACGCGACACTCACATAACGACAGAGGCTCCGCATTCTCCCGTATCTACGCTAAAGCTCTGGCGCAGCTACTTCGCTGATGGGGTATGCTAAGAAAACTCCAGGGTGGGAACATTCTAGGAAAATGAGTGTGTGGGCTGCTTTTCATTTGTGTATACCGCATGCAAGTGCATTTTTGTTATCCCTGTTTCCCTCGCTAGTTTTCGTCGCTGCTTGCTCACTGTTATCACGACAACCGGCTTTATAGTGTCACCGCGCGGACCGGAAGTGGTGTCGCGAAGCCTTCACAAGCCGGCCCAATTTGTGGACGCAGAGCGGCAGTAGCCATCGTTCACGTGGCCGACCGCTGGTGTAATGGCGCCGCAGCTTTCACTCCTAAAGCTTGAGTGCGTAGCTGCGCGAAAGAGCGAAGCAAACAGAGCGGCAGATGCCCGACCTGGACGAATTAAGCGATTCACGACGCAAGCGCGACCGCTGCGGGCCGAAGTGGGGCCGGCACACGATGGAAGCGAGTCGCCGTGCGGTATTTAGTAGGCGCACTTAAGAGATTTATCGCTAAACACACACTGGATGAACACACGCAGAGAGTTTTCACATTCTGCCACCGTCTTAAGGGCCTTGTGCGTGCCGGTTCGCCTTCGAAGGCACGGCGTTGTCTAAACCTAAAGGCGGCCGGTTTCCTTCGGCTCGCCGTTAAGACAGCGATGGACCACGGCCTGGGAAGCGCTCAATGGCGTCGAACCCGTCGAGAAAGAGTGGCGCACAAGCGGGGTCACAGTTGGTGGGATCTAGAGCACCATCGCTGGCAGATTCTCCTACGTGTTGGGAAGTGGCTGCGTGCTTGGTTCGTGAGCTAACCAGCTAAACAAAGTCTAGGCAGGCGCAAGGGGCCCGTTCAGTAGATTCTTAGTGATATACAAATGTTATAAAAGAGGATGCCAATGCTGAATTCACGGTATAGTTCGAACGTATGACGCCCACGACCGCCTTTGCGGTATGGGATGCAAGCACTAGGCGAGGAGATAATCCAAAAGTTAGAAGTTGTACGTACACTTGCCGCTCTTGCCTGGGTGTGCGGGTCAGCAATATGCCAAGGAAGGTTAGACCACTCATTTTACGAGTTGAGAGCAGGAAACGACGTAAAGTACTACACTTTTATTTCACGGTTTCACTGAGTACAGCTTCGTACGTGTAATTTATTATTGCTTGATGGAAGTGTTATAGCGCATGCAATATTCCTCAAGTAAGCAATGGAATCTTGCTCTTTAATTTAGTAAATGCTTGTTCGCCTTGTTCCGTGATTCAGAAGCTAAGGCGTTGTGCTGCCGGAAAACGTTATGGACTCGGCTTCCTGCCGCAGTAGTCACACTTAGATTGGGCCTACATGCCATTGTACCGAGATATCGGTTTCCGTTAAAGCGACCCTGTGGGTCGTATTTTGCAAGTATTCTTTTCCTCTTATACTAATAATTTATTATCGACCATCGCTGTCAGCGGCCGATCCTGCATATATAGAGAGGTTCGGCTTCGTGCGAGCCGACGACGAAGAGCAAAATGAATGAAAAATGAAAAAAGAAAATGTTAGATAACGCAGTCCCGGGACTTCTTTCTACGCTGCTTGCGGCACTATCGACTGAAGTTTCGCGCGTAGCGTCGCTTGAAGCAAAGCACTAAAATTCATTTGCGCTAACGTGATTTAATATAGCCATGGATAGGCACCACGTAACTCTCTAATCCCGCATGCAATTGTCAGTCCAGGAATCCTCGCGAGAAGTACAAGACTAGAAGAGAAACATGCTATCTACTTCTTTGCGATCCCCCGAACAAATTATGCAGTTGTCCTTCTGTGCACTAGCGTTCGAACTGATTGCTAACAAGTAAATTGATCGAGCATTGTTATTTTCTAATCTTCTTCGAGCACCCACAAGCTTTGTGCTTTCAGATAAGTAATGACGATAGGCGTAAAGTTTCTGAATGGGCGACATTTCAGTCATTATTCTCCTTCTTTTTTCACTTCTTTTCTATTTTGTTTTATTTTTATTTATTTGTCATCTCGCATTACGCCGGTGGCATATGCTGAGCACGTGCAAACGCCGCCACCGAACTACGGAAAGTCCTCGTGTCACGTTTCACAAATCGACGTAATGACGTGCTGTGAACGAGCGAAAACCTGCCTCACGGTGACAGTGTCCACTTCATGTGTACACAATTTTTTCCTTTCGTTCTTCGCTCCACCGTGGCTGTGATCATTACGGCGAGGCGGCGTTTCATAATGCGGAGGTTCGCTCAGCAAACTCACGTGTAACCGTCGGAAGTTACTATATATATATATATATATATATATATATATATATATATATATATATATATATATACGCGAGAAGAAAGAGGGTTAACCGACGAGGGGCTCAGTTTTTATAATCGTATCAGAAGAAGCCAAGAAGCACTGACACCAAGGACAGCATAGGGGAAATTACTTGTGCTTAATAAATGAAATAAGGAAACGATAAATTAATCGAAATTAAAGTGGATGAAAAAATAACTTGGCGCAGGTGGGAACCGAACCCACAACGGACTCAATTGGTAGAGCATCGCACGCTAAATGCGAAGGTTGTGCGTTCGGTTCCCACATGCGGCAAGTTGTTTTTGCATCCACTTTATTTTCATTAATTTATCATTTCCTTATTTCCTTATTTCCTTATCCGTGGTGGTCTCGTGCTGACGATGCCCTCTCGGTGAGCCAATATTCCCCCCCCCCTCATCTTTTAAGAGGTTCAATACTTACAAGCATTTGTCTCGCAAACCATATTTATTTCAAGGGAATTTTCCATGTCTCAATAATTTCTCTCGTCGTATTCGAGTGCTGATTGCCGTGTTATAGTTTATTAACGAAGCTTTCCCCTCAAGTCTAAATATTTTAAGGCAGTTTGTCGTGTGCGTATCATGGCCACGCACGCTTATATCGCGTTCCATTTCTCTACCACGGGTGTGCTTTAAAACCATGGCGCTTCAATTTTTGCTTTCCTTTCCTTCATTATTCTCCGCCCTTA